>NW_022060705.1:0-78479 GCF_003285725.1 Scaptodrosophila lebanonensis | reverse complement strand
GTGTGCTAGAGAATATTCAAAATAACGAGGTATGCAGTTTTATTTATATATGGGCTGTGGGCTGTAGATGTAGTTCCGTTGCCCACATAATTCAGTCTGTGTGTCCTAGAGAATATTCAAAATACCGAGTATGCAGTTTTATTTATATTCTTTTATTGATTTAGAAACCTAGTTTTAAGTCGAGTAACCAATCAAAATGTGAATTTTCCAAACAAACTTTACAGCTCGTTTTCCCTCCCTTCGAAGCTCGAATTTTTCCGAATCCCCTTCTTAATGCACAGCTACACTATGATATGATACTTGAGCTCAATGTTCAGCTTCCTAGCTTCTACGGTTTGGGCTGTGGGCTGTAGATGTAGTAGTTTCCTTTTGCCCACATAATTCAGTCTGTGTGTCCTAGAGAATATTCAAAATACCGAGTATGCAATTTTATTTATATTCTTTTATTGATTTAGAAACCTAGTTTTAAGTCGAGTAACCAATCAAAATGTGAATTTTTCAAACAAACTTTACAGCTCGTTTTCCTCCCTTCGAAGCTCGAATTTTCCGAATTCCCTTTCTTAATGCACACCTACACTATGATATGATACTTGAGCCCAATGTTCAGCTTCCTAGCTTCTACGGTTTGGGCTGTGGGCTGTAGATGTAGTTTCCTTTTGCCCACATAATTCAGTCTGTGTGTCCTAGAGAATATTCAAATACCGAGTATGCAAGTTTTATTTATATTCTTTTATTGATTTAGAAACCTAGTTTTAAGTCGAGTAACCAATCAAAATGTAATTTTTCAAACAAACTTTACAGCTCGTTTTCCTCCCCTTCGAAGCTCGAATTTTCCTGAATCCCCTTCTTAATGCACAGCTACACTATGATACGATTCTTGAACACAAATATCAGCTTCCTAGCTTCTACGGTTTGGGCTGTGGGCTGTTGACGTAGTTTCCGTTTGCTCACATAATTCAGTCTGTGTGTCCTAGAGAATATTCAAAATACCGAGTATGCAGTTTTATTTATATTCTTTTATTGAATTAGAAACCTAGTTTTAAGTCGAGTAACCAATCAAAATGTGAATTTTTCAAACAAACTTTACAGCTCGTTTTCCTCCCTTCGAAGCTCGAATTTTCCGAAATTCCCCTTCTTAATGCACACCCACACTATGATATGATTCTTGAGCCCAATGTTCAGCTTCCTAGCTTCTACGGTTTGGGCAGTGGGCTGTTGACGTAGTTTCCATTTGCCCACAGTCACCAATCAAAATGCGAATTTTTCAAACGAACTTTACTGCTCGTTTTCCCCCCTTCGAAGCTCGAATTTCCCAAATCCCCTTCTTAGTGCACACCTACACTATGATATGATACTTGAGCCCAATGTTCAGCTTCCTAGCTTCTACGGTTTGGGCTGTTGATGTAGATGTAGTTTCCGTTTGCCCACATAATTAAGTCTGTGTGTGCTAGAGAATATTCAAAATAACGAGTATGCAGTTTTATTTATATATGGGCTGTGGGCTGTAGATGTAGTTTCCTTTTGCCCACATAATTCAGTCTGTGTGTCCTAGAGAATATTCAAAATACCGAGTATGCAGTTTTATTTATATTCTTTTATTGATTTAGAAACCTAGTTTTAGGTCAAGTAACCAATCAAAATATGAATTTTCCAAACAAACTTTACAGCTCGTTTTCCCCCCTTCGAAGCTCGAATTTTCCGAATCCCCTTCTTAATGCACAGCTACACTATGATATGATACTTGAACACAAATTTCAGTTTGCTAGCTTCCACGGTTTGGGCTGTGGGCTGTTGACGTAGTTTCCTTTTGCCCACATTATTCAGTCTGTGTGACCTAGAGAATATTCAAAATACCAAGAATGCAGTTTTATTTATAATCTTTTATTGATTTAGAAACCTAGTTTTAAGTCGAGTAACCAATGAAAATGTGAATTTTCCAAACAAACTTTACAGCTTGTTTTCCCCCCTTCGAAGTTCGAGTTTTCCGAATCCCCTTCTTACTATGATATGATACTTGAGCCCAATGTTCAGCTTCCTAGCTTCTACGGTTTGGGCTGTTGATGTAGATGTAGTTTCCTTTTGCCCACATAATTCAGTCTGTGTGTGCTGGAGAATATTCAAAATACCGAGTATGCAGTTTTATTTATATTCTTTTATTGATTTAGAAACCTAGTTTTAAGTCGAGTAACCAACCAAAATCTGAATTTTTCAAACAAACTTTACAGCTCGATTTCCCCCCTTCGAAGCTCGAATTTTCCGAATCCCCTTCTTAGTGCACACCTACACTATGATATGATACTTGAGCCCAATGTTCAGCTTCCTAGCTTCTACGGTTTGGGCTGTTGATGTAGATGTAGTTTCCGTTTGCCCACATAATTCAGTCTGTGTGTGCTAGAGAATATTCAAAATAACGAGTATGCAGTTTTATTTATATATGGGCTGTGGGCTGTAGATGTAGTTTCCGTTTGCCCACATAATTCAGTCTGTGTGTCCTAGAGAATATTCAAAATACCGAGTATGCAGTTTTATTTATATTCTTTTATTGATTTAGAAACCTAGTTTTAAGTCGAGTAACCAATCAAAATGTGAATTTTCCAAACAAACTTTACAGCTCGTTTTCCTCCCTTCGAAGCTCGAATTTTCCGAATCCCCTTCTTAATGCACAGCTACACTATGATATGATACTTGAGCTCAATGTTCAGCTTCCTAGCTTCTACGGTTTGGGCTGTGGGCTGTAGATGTAGTTTCCTTTTGCCCACATAATTCAGTCTGTGTGTCCTAGAGAATATTCAAAATACCGAGTATGCAATTTTATTTATATTCTTTTATTGATTTAGAAACCTAGTTTTAAGTCGAGTAACCAATCAAAATGTGAATTTTTCAAACAAACTTTACAGCTCGTTTTCCTCCCTTCGAAGCTCGAATTTTCCGAATCCCCTTCTTAATGCACACCTACACTATGATATGATACTTGAGCCCAATGTTCAGCTTCCTAGCTTCTACGGTTTGGGCTGTGGGCTGTAGATGTAGTTTCCTTTTGCCCACATAATTCAGTCTGTGTGTCCTAGAGAATATTCAAAATACCGAGTATGCAGTTTTATTTATATTCTTTTATTGATTTAGAAACCTAGTTTTAAGTCGAGTAACCAATCAAAATGTGAATTTTTCAAACAAACTTTACAGCTCGTTTTCCCCCCTTCGAAGCTCGAATTTTCCTGAATCCCCTTCTTAATGCCACTACACTATGATATGATACTTGAACACAAATTTCAGCTTCCTAGCTTCTACGATTTGGGCTGTGGGCTGTTGACGTAGTTTCCTTTTGCCCACATAATTCAGTCTGTGTGTCCTAGAGAATATTCAAAATACCGAGTATGCAGTGTTATTTATATTCTTTTATTGATTTAGAAACCTAGGTTTAAGTCGAGTAACCAATCAAAATTTGAATTTTCCAAACAAACTTTACAGCTCGTTGTCCTCCTTTTGTAGCTCGAATTTTCCGAATCCCCTTCTTAATGCACAGCTACACTATGATATGATTCTTGAGCCCAATGTTCAGCTTCCTAGCTTCTACGGTTTGGGCTGTGGGCTGTTGATGTAGTTTCCGTTTGCCCACATAATTCAGTCTGTCTGTGCTAGAGAATATTCAAAATAACAAGTATGCAGTTTTATTTATATTCTTTTATTGATTTAGAAACCTTGTTTTAGGTCAAGTAACCAATCAAAATATGAATTTTCCAAACAAACTTTACAGCTCGTTTTCCCCCCTTCGAAGCTCGAATTTTCCGAATCCCCTTCTTAATGCACAGCTACACTATGATATGATTCTTGAACACAAATTTCAGTTTCCTAGCTTCTACGATTTGGGCTGTGGGCTGTTGACGTAGTTTCCTTTTGCCCACATAATTCAGTCTGTGTGTGCTAGAGAATATTCAAAATAACGAGTATGCAGTTTTATTTATATTCTTTTATTGATTTAGAAACCTAGTTTTAGGTCGAGTAACCAATCAAAATGTGAATTTTTCAAACAAACTTTACAGCTCGTTTTCCCCCCTTCGAAGCTCGAATTTTCCAAATCCCCTTCTTAGTGCACACCTACACTATAATATGATACTTGAACACGAATTTCAGTTTCCTAGCTTCTACGATTTGGACTGTGGGCTGTTGACGTAGTTTCCGTTTGCCCACATAATTCAGTCTGTGTGTCCTAGAGAATATTCAGAATACCGAGTATGCAGTTTTATTTATATTCTTTTATTGATTTAGAAACCTAGTTTTAGGTCAAGTAACCAATCAAAATATGAATTTTCCAAACAAACTTTACAGCTCGTTTTCCCCCCTTCGAAGCTCGAATTTTCCGAATCCCCTTCTTAATGCACAGCTACACTATGATATGATTCTTGAACACAAATTTCAGCTTCCTAGCTTCTACGGTTTGGGCTGTGGGCTGTAGATGTAGTGTGTGTGTCCTAGAGAATATTCAAAATACCGAGTATGCAGTTTTATTTATATTCTTTTATTGATTTAGAAACCTAGTTTTAAGTCGAGTAACCAATCAAAATGTGAATTTTCCAAACAAACTTTACAGCTCGTTTTCCTCCCTTTGTAGCTCGAATTTTCTGAATCCCCTTCTTAATACACAGCTACACTATGATATGATTCTTGAACACAAATTTCAGCTTCCTAGCTTCTACGGTTTGGGCTGTGGGCTGTAGATGTAGTTTCCGTTTGCCCACATAATTCAGTCTGTGTGTCCTAGAGAATATTCAAAATACCGAGTATGCAGTTTTATTTATATTCTTTTATTGATTTAGAAACCTAGTTTTAAGTCGAGTAACCAATCAAAATGTGAATTTTCCAAACAAACTTTACAGCTCGTTTTCCTCCCTTTGTAGCTCGAATTTTCTGAATCCCCTTCTTAATACACAGCTACACTATGATATGATTCTTGAACACAATTTCAGCTTCCTAGCTTCTACGGTTTGGGCTGTGGGCTGTAGATGTAGTTTCCTTTTGCCCACATAATTCAGTCTGTGTGTCCTAGAGAATATTCAAAATACCGAGTATGCAGTTTTATTTATATTCTTTTATTGATTTAGAAACCTAGGTTTTAAGTCGAGTAACCAATCAAAATTTGAATTTTCCAAACAAACTTTACAGCTCGTTGTCCTCCTTTTGTAGCTCGAATTTACCGAATCCCCTTCTTAATGCACAGCTACACTATGATATGATTCTTGAGCCCAATGTTCAGCTTCCTAGCTTCTACGGTTTGGGCTGTGGGCTGTTGATGTAGTTTCCGTTTGCCCACATAATTTAGTCTGTCTGTGCTAGAGAATATTCAAAATAACAAGTATGCAGTTTTATTTATATTCTTTTATTGATTTAGAAACCTTGTTTTAGGTCAAGTAACCAATCAAAATATGAATTTTCCAAACAAACTTTACAGCTCGTTTTCCCCCCTTCGAAGCTCGAATTTTCCGAATCCCCTTCTTAATGCACAGCTACACTATGATATGATTCTTGAACACAAATTTCAGTTTCCTAGCTTCTACGATTTGGGCTGTGGGCTGTTGACGTAGTTTCCTTTTGCCCACATAATTCAGTCTGTGTGTGCTAGAGAATATTCAAAATAACGAGTATGCAGTTTTATTTATATTCTTTTATTGATTTAGAAACCTAGTTTTAGGTCGAGTAACCAATCAAAATGTGAATTTTTCAAACAAACTTTACAGCTCGTTTTCCCCCCTTCGAAGCTCGAATTTTCCAAATCCCCTTCTTAGTGCACACCTACACTATAATATGATTCTTGAACACAAATTTCAGCTTCCTAGCTTCTACGGTTTGGGCTGTGGGCTGTTGACGTAGTTTCCGTTTGCCCACATAATTCAGTCTGTGTGTCCTAGAGAATATTCAAAATACCGAGTATGCAGTTTTATTTATATTCTTTTATTGATTTAGAAACCTAGTTTTAAGTCGAGTAACCAATCAAAATGTGAATTTTCCAAACAAACTTTACAGCTCGTTTTCCTCCCTTTGTAGCTCGAATTTTCCGAATCCCCTTCTTAATACACAGCTACACTATGATATGATTCTTGAACACAATTTCAGCTTCCTAGCTTCTACGGTTTGGGCTGTGGGCTGTAGATGTAGTTTCCTTTTGCCCACATAATTCAGTCTGTGTGTCCTAGAGAATATTCAAAATACCGAGTATGCAGTTTTATTTATATTCTTTTATTGATTTAGAAACCTAGTTTTAAGTCGAGTAACCAATCAAAATGTGAATTTTCCAAACAAACTTTACAGCTCGTTTTCCTCCCTTTGTAGCTCGAATTTTCCTGAATCCCCTTCTTAATGCACAGCTACACTATGATATGATTCTTGAACACAAATTTCAGCTTCCTAGCTTCTACGGTTTGGGCTGTGGGCTGTAGATGTAGTTTCCTTTTGCCCACATTATTCAGTCTGTGTGTCCTAGAGAATATTCAAAATACCGAGTATGCAGTGTTATTTATATTCTTTTATTGATTTAGAAACCTAGGTTTAAGTCGAGTAACCAATCAAAATGTGAATTTTCCAAACAAACTTTACAGCTCGTTTTCCTCCCTTTGTAGCTCGAATTTCCGAATCCCCTTCTTAATGCACAGCTACACTATGATATGATTCTTGAGCCCAATGTTCAGCTTCCTAGCTTCTACGGTTTGGGCTGTGGGCTGTTGATGTAGTTTCCGTTTGCCCACATAATTCAGTCTGTGCTGTGCTAGAGAATATTCAAAATAACAGAGTATGCAGTTTTATTTATATTCTTTTATTGATTTAGAAACCTAGTTTTAGGTCGAGTAACCAATCAAAATGTGAATTTTTCAAACAAACTTTACAGCTCGTTTTCCCCCCTTCGAAGCTCGAATTTTCCAAATCCCCTTCTTAGTGCACACCTACACTATGAATATGATACTTGAACACGAATTTCAGTTCCTAGCTTCTACGATTTGGGACTGTGGGCTGTTGACGTAGTTTCCGTTTGCCCACATAATTCAGTCTGTGTGTCCTAGAGAATATTCAGAATACCGAGTATGCAGTTTTATTTATATTCTTTTATTGATTTAGAAACCTAGTTTTAGGTCGAGTAACCAATCAAAATGTGAATTTTCCAAACAAACTTTACAGCTCGTTTTCCTCCCTTCGAAGCTCGAATTTTCCGAATCCCCTTCTTAATGCACAGCTACACTATGATATGATTCTTGAACACAAATTTCAGCTTCCTAGCTTCTACGGTTTGGGCTGTGGGCTGTAGATGTAGTTTCCTTTTGCCCACATAATTCAGTCTGTGTGTCCTAGAGAATATTCAAAATACCGAGTATGCAGTTTTATTTATATTCTTTTATTGATTTAGAAACCTAGTTTTAAGTCGAGTAACCAATCAAAATGTGAATTTTCCAAACAAACTTTACAGCTCGTTTTCCTCCCTTCGAAGCTCGAATTTTCCGAATCCCCTTCTTAATGCACAGCTACACTATGATATGATTCTTGAACACAAATTTCAGCTTCCTAGCTTCTACGGTTTGGGCTGTGGGCTGTAGATGTAGTTTCCTTTTGCCCACATAATTCAGTCTGTGTGTCCTAGAGAATATTCAAAATACCGAGTGTGCAGTTTTATTTATATTCTTTTATTGATTTAGAAACCTAGTTTTAGGTCGAGTAACCAATCAAAATGTGAATTTTTCAAACAAACTTTACAGCTCGTTTTCCTCCCTTCGAAGCTCGAATTTTCCGAATCCCCTTCTTAATGCACACCTACACTATGATATGATTACTTGAGCCCAATGTTCAGCTTCCTAGCTTCTACGGTTTGGGCTGTGGGCTGTAGATGTAGTTTCCTTTTGCCCACATAATTCAGTCTGTGTGTCCTAGAGAATATTCAAAATACCGAGTATGCAATTTTATTTATATTCTTTTATTGATTTAGAAACCTAGTTTTAAGTCGAGTAACCAATCAAAATGTGAATTTTTCAAACAAACTTTACAGCTCGTTTTCCTCCCTTCGAAGCTCGAATTTTCCAAATCCCTATCTAAGTGCACACCTACACTATGATATGATACTTGAACACAAATTTCAGTTTCCTAGCTTCTACGATTTGGGCTGTGGGCTGTTGACGTAGTTTGCTTTTGCCTCCATAAGTCAGTCTGTGTGTCCTAGAGAATATTCAAAATACCGAGTATGCAGTTTTATTTATATTCTTTTATTGATTTAGAAACCTAGTTTTACGGTTTTGGGCTGTGGGCTGTTGACGTAGTTTCCTTTTGCCCACATAATTCAGTCTGTGTGTCCTAGAGAATATTCAAAATACCGAGTATGCAGTTTTATTTATTTTCTTTTATTGATTTAGAAACCTAGGTTTAAGTCGAGTAACCAATCAAAATGTGAATTTTCCAAACAAACTTTACAGCTCGTTTTCCTCCCTTTGTAGCTCGAATTTTCCGAAATTCCCCTTCTTAATACACAGCTACACTATGATATGATTCTTGAACACAAATTTCAGCTTCCTAGCTTCTACGGTTTGGGCTGTGGGCTGTAGATGTAGTTTCCTTTTGCCCACATAATTCAGTCTGTGTGTCCTAGAGAATATTCAAAATACCGAGTGTGCAGTTTTATTTATATTCTTTTATTGATTTAGAAACCTAGTTTTAGGTCGAGTAACCAATCAAAATGTGAATTTTTCAAACAAACTTTACAGCTCGTTTTCCTCCCTTCGAAGCTCGAATTTTCCGAAATCCCCTTCTTAATGCACACCTACACTATGATATGATACTTGAGCCCAATGTTCAGCTTCCTAGCTTCTACGGTTTGGGCTGTGGGCTGTAGATGTAGTTTCCTTTTGCCCACATAATTCAGTCTGTGTGTCCTAGAGAATATTCAAAATACCGAGTATGCAGTTTTATTTATATTCTTTTATTGATTTAGAAACCTAGTTTTATGTCGAGTAACCAATCAAAATGTGAATTTTCCAAACAAACTTTACAGCTCGTTTTCCTCCCTTTCGAAGCTCGAATTTTCCGAATCCCCTTCTTAATGCACAGCTACACTATGATATGATTCTTGAACACAAATTTCAGCTTCCTAGCTTCTACGGTTTGGGCTGTGGGCTGTTGATGTAGTTTCCTTTTGCCCACATAATTCAGTCTGTGTGTCCTAGAGAATATTCAAAATACCGAGTATGCAATTTTATTTATATTCTTTTATTGATTTAGAAACCTAGTTTTAAGTCGAGTAACCAATCAAAATGTGAATTTTTCAAACAAACTTTACAGCTCGTTTTCCTCCCTTCGAAGCTCGAATTTTCCGAAATTCCCCTTCTTAATGCACACCTACACTATGATATGATACTTGAGCCCAATGTTCAGCTTCCTAGCTTCTACGGTTTGGGCAGTGGGCTGTAGATGTAGTTTCCTTTTGCCCACATAATTCAGTCTGTGTGTCCTAGAGAATATTCAAAATACCGAGTATGCAGTTTATTTATATTCTTTTATTGATTTAGAAACCTAGTTTTAGGTCGAAGTAACCAATCAAAAATGTGAATTTTCAAACAAACTTTACAGCTCGTTTTCCTCCCTTCGAAGCTCGAATTTTCCGAATCCCGCTTCTTAATGCACACCTACACTATGATATGATCTTGAGAGCCCAATTTTCAGCTTCCTAGCTTCTACGGTTTTGGGCTGTGGCTGTTAGATGTAGTTTCCTTTTGCCCACATAATTCAGTCTGTGTGTGCCTAGAGAATATTCAAAATACCGAGTATGCATTTTATTTATATTCTTTTATTGATTTAGAAACCTAGTTTTAAGTCGAGTAACCAATCAAAATGTGAATTTTCAAACAAACTTTACAGCTCGTTTTCCTCCCTTCGAAGCTCGAATTTTCCGAATCCCCTTCTTAATGCACAGCTACACTATGATATGATTACTTGAACACAAATTTCAGCTTCCTAGCTTCTACGGTTTGGGCTGTGGGCTGTTAGATGTAGTTTCCGTTTGCCCACATAATTCAGTCTGTGTGTCCTAGAGAATATTCAAAATACCGAGTATGCAGTTTTATTTATATTCTTTTATTGATTTAGAAACCTAGTTTTAAGTCGAGTAACCAATCAAAATGTGAATTTTTCCAAACAAACTTTACAGCTCGTTTTCCTCCCTTCGAAGCTCGAATTTTCCGAATCCCCTTCTTAATGCACAGCTACACTATGATATGATACTTGAGCCCAATGTTCAGCTTCCTAGCTTCTACGGTTTGGGCTGTGGGCTGTAGATGTAGTTTCCTTTTGCCCACATAATTCAGTCTGTGTGTCCTAGAGAATATTCAAAATACCGAGTATGCAGTTTTATTTATATTCTTTTATTGATTTAGAAACCTAGTTTTAAGTCGAGTAACCAATCAAAATGTGAATTTTTCAAACAAACTTTACAGCTCGTTTTCCTCCCTTCGAAGCTCGAATTTTCCGAATCCCCTTCTTAATGCACACCTACACTATGATATGATTCTTGAGCCCAATGTTCAGCTTCCTAGCTTCTACGGTTTGGGCTGTGGGCTGTTAGATGTAGTTTCCTTTTGCCCACATAATTCAGTCTGTGTGTCCTAGAGAATATTCAAAATACCGAGTATGCAGTTTTATTTATATTCTTTTATTGATTTAGAAACCTAGTTTTAGTCGAGTAACCAATCAAAATGTGAATTTTTCAAACAAACTTTACAGCTCGTTTTCCTCCCTTCGAAGCTCGAATTTTCCGAATCCCCTTCTTAATGCACAGCTACACTATGATATGATTCTTGAGCACAAATGTTCAGCTTCCTAGCTTCTACGGTTTGGGCTGTGGGCTGTAGATGTAGTTTCCTTTTGCCCACATAATTCAGTCTGTGTGTCCTAGAGAATATTCAAAATACCGAGTATGCAGTTTTATTTATATTCTTTTATTGATTTAGAAACCTAGTTTTAAGGTCGAGTAACCAATCAAAATGTGAATTTTCAAACAAACTTTACAGCTCGTTTTCCTCCCTTCGAAGCTCGAATTTTCCGAATCCCCTTCTTAATGCACAGCTACACTATGATATGATACTTGAGCCCAATGTTCAGCTTCCTAGCTTCTACGGTTTGGGCTGTGGGCTGTAGATGTAGTTTCCTTTTGCCCACATAATTCAGTCTGTGTGTCCTAGAGAATATTCAAAATACCGAGTATGCAGTTTTATTTATATTCTTTTATTGATTTAGAAACCTAGTTTTAAGTCGAGTAACCAATCAAAATGTGAATTTTCAAACAAACTTTACAGCTCGTTTTCCTCCCTTTCGTAAGCTCGAATTTTCCGAATCCCCTTCTTAATGCACAGCTACACTATGATATGATTCTTGAGCACAATGTTCAGCTTCCTAGCTTCTACGGTTTGGGCTGTGGGCTGTTGATGTAGTTTCCGTTTGCCCACATAATTCAGTCTGTGTGTCCTAGAGAATATTCAAAATACCGAGTATGCAGTTTTATTTATATTCTTTTATTGATTTAGAAACCTAGTTTTAAGTCGAGTAACCAATCAAAATGTGAATTTTTCAAACAAACTTTACAGCTCGTTTTCCTCCCTTCGAAGCTCGAATTTTCCGAATCCCCTTCTTAATGCACAGCTACACTATGATATGATACTTGAACACAAATGTTCAGCTTCCTAGCTTCTACGGTTTGGGCTGTGGGCTGTTGATGTAGTTTCCTTTTGCCCACATAATTCAGTCTGTGTGTCCTAGAGAATATTCAAAATACCGAGTATGCAGTTTTATTTATATTCTTTTATTGATTTAGAAACCTAGTTTTAAGTCGAGTAACCAATCAAAATGTGAATTTTCCAAACAAACTTTACAGCTCGTTTTCCTCCCTTCGAAGCTCGAATTTTCCGAATCCCCTTCTTAATGCACAGCTACACTATGATATGATTCTTGAGCCCAATGTTCAGCTTCCTAGCTTCTACGGTTTGGGCTGTGGGCTGTTGATGTAGTTTCCGTTTGCCCACATAATTCAGTCTGTGTGTCCTAGAGAATATTCAAAATACCGAGTATGCAGTTTTATTTATATTCTTTTATTGATTTAGAAACCTAGTTTTAGGTCGAGTAACCAATCAAAATGTGAATTTTCAAACAAACTTTACAGCTCGTTTTCCTCCCTTCGAAGCTCGAATTTTCCGAATCCCCTTCTTAATGCACAGCTACACTATGATATGATTCTTGAACACAAATTTCAGCTTCCTAGCTTCTACGGTTTGGGCTGTGGGCTGTTGATGTAGTTTCCTTTTGCCCACATAATTCAGTCTGTGTGTCCTAGAGAATATTCAAAATACCGAGTATGCAGTTTTATTTATATTCTTTTATTGATTTAGAAACCTAGTTTTAAGGTCGAGTAACCAATCAAAATGTGAATTTTTCAAACAAACTTTACAGCTCGTTTTCCTCCCTTCGAAGCTCGAATTTTCCGAATCCCCTTCTTAATGCACAGCTACACTATGATATGATTCTTGAACACAATTTCAGCTTCCTAGCTTCTACGGTTTGGGCTGTGGGCTGTTGATGTAGTTTCCGTTTGCCCACATAATTCAGTCTGTGTGTCCTAGAGAATATTCAAAATACCGAGTATGCAGTTTTATTTATATTCTTTTATTGATTTAGAAACCTAGTTTTAAGTCGAGTAACCAATCAAAATGTGAATTTTCAAACAAACTTTACAGCTCGTTTTCCTCCCTTCGAAGCTCGAATTTTCCGAATCCCCTTCTTAATGCACAGCTACACTATGATATGATTCTTGAACACAAATTTCAGCTTCCTAGCTTCTACGGTTTGGGCTGTGGGCTGTAGATGTAGTTTCCTTTTGCCCACATAATTCAGTCTGTGTGTCCTAGAGAATATTCAAAATACCGAGTATGCAGTTTTATTTATATTCTTTTATTGATTTAGAAACCTAGTTTTAAGTCGAGTAACCAATCAAAATGTGAATTTTTCAAACAAACTTTACAGCTCGTTTTCCTCCCTTCGAAGCTCGAATTTTCCGAATCCCCTTCTTAATGCACAGCTACACTATGATATGATTCTTGAACACAAATTTCAGCTTCCTAGCTTCTACGGTTTGGGCTGTGGGCTGTTAGATGTAGTTTCCTTTTGCCCACATAATTCAGTCTGTGTGTCCTAGAGAATATTCAAAATACCGAGTATGCAGTTTTATTTATATTCTTTTATTGATTTAGAAACCTAGTTTTAAGTCGAGTAACCAATCAAAATGTGAATTTTTCAAACAAACTTTACAGCTCGTTTTCCTCCCCTTCGAAGCTCGAATTTTCCGAATCCCCTTCTTAATGCACACCTACACTATGATATGATACTTGAAGCCCAATGTTCAGCTTCCTAGCTTCTACGGTTTGGGCTGTGGGCTGTTGATGTAGTTTCCGTTTGCCCACATAATTCAGTCTGTGTGTCCTAGAGAATATTCAAAATACCGAGTATGCAGTTTTATTTATATTCTTTTATTGATTTAGAAACCTAGTTTTAAGGTCGAGTAACCAATCAAAATGTGAATTTTTCAAACAAACTTTACAGCTCGTTTTCCTCCCTTCGAAGCTCGAATTTTCCGAATCCCCTTCTTAATGCACAGCTACACTATGATATGATTACTTGAAGCCCAATGTTCAGCTTCCTAGCTTCTACGGTTTGGGCTGTGGGCTGTTAGATGTAGTTTCCGTTTGCCCACATAATTCAGTCTGTGTGTCCTAGAGAATATTCAAAATACCGAGTATGCAGTTTTATTTATATTCTTTTATTGATTTAGAAACCTAGTTTTAGGTCGAGTAACCAATCAAAATGTGAATTTTTCAAACAAACTTTACAGCTCGTTTTCCTCCCTTCGAAGCTCGAATTTTCCGAATCCCCTTCTTAATGCACAGCTACACTATGATATGATTCTTGAACACAAATTTCAGCTTCCTAGCTTCTACGGTTTGGGCTGTGGGCTGTTGACGTAGTTTCCTTTTGCCCACATAATTCAGTCTGTGTGTCCTAGAGAATATTCAAAATACCGAGTATGCAGTTTTATTTATATTCTTTTATTGATTTAGAAACCTAGTTTTAAGTCGAGTAACCAATCAAAATGTGAATTTTTCAAACAAACTTTACAGCTCGTTTTCCTCCCTTCGAAGCTCGAATTTTCCGAATCCCCTTCTTAATGCACAGCTACACTATGATATGATTACTTGAACACAATTTCAGCTTCCTAGCTTCTACGGTTTGGGCTGTGGGCTGTAGATGTAGTTTCCTTTTGCCCACATAATTCAGTCTGTGTGTCCTAGAGAATATTCAAAATACCGAGTATGCAGTTTTATTTATATTCTTTTATTGATTTAGAAACCTAGTTTTAAGTCGAGTAACCAATCAAAATGTGAATTTTTCAAACAAACTTTACAGCTCGTTTTCCTCCCTTCGAAGCTCGAATTTTCCGAATCCCCTTCTTAATGCACAGCTACACTATGATATGATTCTTGAACACAAATTTCAGCTTCCTAGCTTCTACGGTTTGGGCTGTGGGCTGTAGATGTAGTTTCCTTTTGCCCACATAATTCAGTCTGTGTGTCCTAGAGAATATTCAAAATACCGAGTATGCAGTTTTATTTATATTCTTTTATTGATTTAGAAACCTAGTTTTAAGTCGAGTAACCAATCAAAATGTGAATTTTTCAAACAAACTTTACAGCTCGTTTTCCTCCCTTCGAAGCTCGAATTTTCCGAATCCCCTTCTTAATGCACAGCTACACTATGATATGATTCTTGAACACCAATTTCAGCTTCCTAGCTTCTACGGTTTGGGCTGTGGGCTGTAGATGTAGTTTCCGTTTGCCCACATAATTCAGTCTGTGTGTCCTAGAGAATATTCAAAATACCGAGTATGCAGTTTTATTTATATTCTTTTATTGATTTAGAAACCTAGTTTTAGGTCGAGTAACCAATCAAAATGTGAATTTTTCAAACAAACTTTACAGCTCGTTTTCCCCCCTTCGAAGCTCGAATTTTCCGAATCCCCTTCTTAATGCACAGCTACACTATGATATGATTCTTGAACACAAATTTCAGCTTCCTAGCTTCTACGGTTTGGGCTGTGGGCTGTAGATGTAGTTTCCGTTTGCCCACATAATTCAGTCTGTGTGTCCTAGAGAATATTCAAAATACCGAGTATGCAGTTTTATTTATATTCTTTTATTGATTTAGAAACCTAGTTTTAAGGTCGAGTAACCAATCAAAATGTGAATTTTTCAAACAAACTTACAGCTCGTTTTCCTCCCTTCGAAGCTCGAATTTTCCGAATCCCCTTCTTAATGCACAGCTACACTATGATATGATTCTTGAACACAATGTTCAGCTTCCTAGCTTCTACGGTTTGGGCTGTGGGCTGTTGATGTAGTTTCCGTTTGCCCACATAATTCAGTCTGTGTGTCCTAGAGAATATTCAAAATACCGAGTATGCAGTTTTATTTATATTCTTTTATTGATTTAGAAACCTAGTTTTAAGTCGAGTAACCAATCAAAATGTGAATTTTCAAACAAACTTTACAGCTCGTTTTCCTCCCTTCGAAGCTCGAATTTTCCGAATCCCCTTCTTAATGCACAGCTACACTATGATATGATTCTTGAACACAAATTTCAGCTTCCTAGCTTCTACGGTTTGGGCTGTGGGCTGTTGACTGTAGTTTCCTTTTGCCCACATAATTCAGTCTGTGTGTCCTAGAGAATATTCAAAATACCGAGTATGCAGTTTTATTTATATTCTTTTATTGATTTAGAAACCTAGTTTTAAGGTCGAGTAACCAATCAAAATGTGAATTTTTCAAACAAACTTTACAGCTCGTTTTCCTCCCTTCGAAGCTCGAATTTTCCGAATCCCCTTCTTAATGCACAGCTACACTATGATATGATACTTGAACACAAATGTTCAGCTTCCTAGCTTCTACGGTTTGGGCTGTGGGCTGTTAGATGTAGTTTCCGTTTGCCCACATAATTCAGTCTGTGTGTCCTAGAGAATATTCAAAATACCGAGTATGCAGTTTTATTTATATTCTTTTATTGATTTAGAAACCTAGTTTTAAGTCGAGTAACCAATCAAAATGTGAATTTTCAAACAAACTTTACAGCTCGTTTTCCTCCCTTCGAAGCTCGAATTTTCCGAATCCCCTTCTTAATGCACAGCTACACTATGATATGATTCTTGAACACAAATTTCAGCTTCCTAGCTTCTACGGTTTGGGCTGTGGGCTGTTGATGTAGTTTCCTTTTGCCCACATAATTCAGTCTGTGTGTCCTAGAGAATATTCAAAATACCGAGTATGCAGTTTTATTTATATTCTTTTATTGATTTAGAAACCTAGTTTTAAGTCGAGTAACCAATCAAAATGTGAATTTTTCAAACAAACTTTACAGCTCGTTTTCCTCCCTTCGAAGCTCGAATTTTCCGAATCCCCTTCTTAATGCACAGCTACACTATGATATGATTCTTGAACACAAATTTCAGCTTCCTAGCTTCTACGGTTTGGGCTGTGGGCTGTTGATGTAGTTTCCTTTTGCCCACATAATTCAGTCTGTGTGTCCTAGAGAATATTCAAAATACCGAGTATGCAGTTTTATTTATATTCTTTTATTGATTTAGAAACCTAGTTTTAAGTCGAGTAACCAATCAAAATGTGAATTTTTCAAACAAACTTTACAGCTCGTTTTCCTCCCTTCGAAGCTCGAATTTTCCGAATCCCCTTCTTAATGCACAGCTACACTATGATATGATTCTTGAACACAATTTCAGCTTCCTAGCTTCTACGGTTTGGGCTGTGGGCTGTTGATGTAGTTTCCGTTTGCCCACATAATTCAGTCTGTGTGTCCTAGAGAATATTCAAAATACCGAGTATGCAGTTTTATTTATATTCTTTTATTGATTTAGAAACCTAGTTTTAAGGTCGAGTAACCAATCAAAATGTGAATTTTCCAAACAAACTTTACAGCTCGTTTTCCTCCCTTCGTAAGCTCGAATTTTCCGAATCCCCTTCTTAATGCACAGCTACACTATGATATGATTCTTGAACACAAATTTCAGCTTCCTAGCTTCTACGGTTTGGGCTGTGGGCTGTAGATGTAGTTTCCTTTTGCCCACATAATTCAGTCTGTGTGTCCTAGAGAATATTCAAAATACCGAGTATGCAGTTTTATTTATATTCTTTTATTGATTTAGAAACCTAGTTTTAAGGTCGAGTAACCAATCAAAATGTGAATTTTTCAAACAAACTTTACAGCTCGTTTTCCTCCCTTCGAAGCTCGAATTTTCCGAATCCCCTTCTTAATGCACACCTACACTATGATATGATTACTTGAACACAAATGTTCAGCTTCCTAGCTTCTACGGTTTGGGCTGTGGGCTGTAGATGTAGTTTCCGTTTGCCCACATAATTCAGTCTGTGTGTCCTAGAGAATATTCAAAATACCGAGTATGCAGTTTTATTTATATTCTTTTATTGATTTAGAAACCTAGTTTTAAGTCGAGTAACCAATCAAAATGTGAATTTTTCAAACAAACTTTACAGCTCGTTTTCCTCCCCTTCGAAGCTCGAATTTTCCGAATCCCCTTCTTAATGCACAGCTACACTATGATATGATACTTGAACACAATTTCAGCTTCCTAGCTTCTACGGTTTGGGCTGTGGGCTGTTGATGTAGTTTCCGTTTGCCCACATAATTCAGTCTGTGTGTCCTAGAGAATATTCAAAATACCGAGTATGCAGTTTTATTTATATTCTTTTATTGATTTAGAAACCTAGTTTTAAGTCGAGTAACCAATCAAAATGTGAATTTTTCAAACAAACTTTACAGCTCGTTTTCCTCCCTTCGAAGCTCGAATTTTCCGAATCCCCTTCTTAATGCACAGCTACACTATGATATGATTCTTGAACACAAATTTCAGCTTCCTAGCTTCTACGGTTTGGGCTGTGGGCTGTAGATGTAGTTTCCTTTTGCCCACATAATTCAGTCTGTGTGTCCTAGAGAATATTCAAAATACCGAGTATGCAGTTTTATTTATATTCTTTTATTGATTTAGAAACCTAGTTTTAAGGTCGAGTAACCAATCAAAATGTGAATTTTTCAAACAAACTTTACAGCTCGTTTTCCTCCCTTCGAAGCTCGAATTTTCCGAATCCCCTTCTTAATGCACAGCCTACACTATGATATGATACTTGAGCCCAATGTTCAGCTTCCTAGCTTCTACGGTTTGGGCTGTGGGCTGTAGATGTAGTTTCCTTTTGCCCACATAATTCAGTCTGTGTGTCCTAGAGAATATTCAAAATACCGAGTATGCAGTTTTATTTATATTCTTTTATTGATTTAGAAACCTAGTTTTAAGTCGAGTAACCAATCAAAATGTGAATTTTTCAAACAAACTTTACAGCTCGTTTTCCTCCCTTCGAAGCTCGAATTTTCCGAATCCCCTTCTTAATGCACAGCTACACTATGATATGATTCTTGAACACAAATTTCAGCTTCCTAGCTTCTACGGTTTGGGCTGTGGGCTGTTGATGTAGTTTCCGTTTGCCCACATAATTCAGTCTGTGTGTCCTAGAGAATATTCAAAATACCGAGTATGCAGTTTTATTTATATTCTTTTATTGATTTAGAAACCTAGTTTTAGGTCGAGTAACCAATCAAAATGTGAATTTTTCAAACAAACTTTACAGCTCGTTTTCCTCCCTTCGAAGCTCGAATTTTCCGAATCCCCTTCTTAATGCACACCTACACTATGATATGATACTTGAGCCCAATGTTCAGCTTCCTAGCTTCTACGGTTTGGGCTGTGGGCTGTAGATGTAGTTTCCTTTTGCCCACATAATTCAGTCTGTGTGTCCTAGAGAATATTCAAAATACCGAGTATGCAGTTTTATTTATATTCTTTTATTGATTTAGAAACCTAGTTTTAAGTCGAGTAACCAATCAAAATGTGAATTTTTCAAACAAACTTTACAGCTCGTTTTCCTCCCTTTGTAGCTCGAATTTTCCGAATCCCCTTCTTAATGCACAGCTACACTATGATATGATTCTTGAACACAAATTTCAGCTTCCTAGCTTCTACGGTTTGGGCTGTGGGCTGTTGATGTAGTTTCCGTTTGCCCACATAATTCAGTCTGTGTGTCCTAGAGAATATTCAAAATACCGAGTATGCAGTTTTATTTATATTCTTTTATTGATTTAGAAACCTAGTTTTAAGTCGAGTAACCAATCAAAATGTGAATTTTCAAACAAACTTTACAGCTCGTTTTCCTCCCTTCGAAGCTCGAATTTTCCGAATCCCCTTCTTAATGCACAGCTACACTATGATATGATTACTTGAGCACAATGTTCAGCTTCCTAGCTTCTACGGTTTGGGCTGTGGGCTGTAGATGTAGTTTCCTTTTGCCCACATAATTCAGTCTGTGTGTCCTAGAGAATATTCAAAATACCGAGTATGCAGTTTTATTTATATTCTTTTATTGATTTAGAAACCTAGTTTTAAGTCGAGTAACCAATCAAAATGTGAATTTTTCAAACAAACTTTACAGCTCGTTTTCCTCCCTTTCGTAAGCTCGAATTTTCCGAATCCCCTTCTTAATGCACAGCTACACTATGATATGATTCTTGAACACAATGTTCAGCTTCCTAGCTTCTACGGTTTGGGCTGTAGATGTAGTTTCCGTTTGCCCACATAATTCAGTCTGTGTGTCCTAGAGAATATTCAAAATACCGAGTATGCAGTTTTATTTATATTCTTTTATTGATTTAGAAACCTAGTTTTAAGGTCGAGTAACCAATCAAAATGTGAATTTTTCAAACAAACTTTACAGCTCGTTTTCCTCCCTTCGAAGCTCGAATTTTCCGAATCCCCTTCTTAATGCACAGCTACACTATGATATGATTCTTGAACACAAATTTCAGCTTCCTAGCTTCTACGGTTTGGGCTGTGGGCTGTAGATGTAGTTTCCGTTTGCCCACATAATTCAGTCTGTGTGTCCTAGAGAATATTCAAAATACCGAGTATGCAGTTTTATTTATATTCTTTTATTGATTTAGAAACCTAGTTTTAAGGTCGAGTAACCAATCAAAATGTGAATTTTTCAAACAAACTTTACAGCTCGTTTTCCTCCCTTCGAAGCTCGAATTTTCCGAATCCCCTTCTTAATGCACAGCTACACTATGATATGATACTTGAACACAATGTTCAGCTTCCTAGCTTCTACGGTTTGGGCTGTGGGCTGTAGATGTAGTTTCCTTTTGCCCACATAATTCAGTCTGTGTGTCCTAGAGAATATTCAAAATACCGAGTATGCAGTTTTATTTATATTCTTTTATTGATTTAGAAACCTAGTTTTAAGTCGAGTAACCAATCAAAATGTGAATTTTTCAAACAAACTTTACAGCTCGTTTTCCCCCCTTCGAAGCTCGAATTTTCCGAATCCCCTTCTTAATGCACAGCTACACTATGATATGATTACTTGAACACAAATTTCAGCTTCCTAGCTTCTACGGTTTGGGCTGTGGCTGTTGACTGTAGTTTCCGTTTGCCCACATAATTCAGTCTGTGTGTCCTAGAGAATATTCAAAATACCGAGTATGCAGTTTTATTTATATTCTTTTATTGATTTAGAAACCTAGTTTTAAGTCGAGTAACCAATCAAAATGTGAATTTTTCAAACAAACTTTACAGCTCGTTTTCCTCCCTTCGTAAGCTCGAATTTTCCGAATCCCCTTCTTAATGCACAGCTACACTATGATATGATTCTTGAACACAAATTTCAGCTTCCTAGCTTCTACGGTTTGGGCTGTGGGCTGTTAGATGTAGTTTCCGTTTGCCCACATAATTCAGTCTGTGTGTCCTAGAGAATATTCAAAATACCGAGTATGCAGTTTTATTTATATTCTTTTATTGATTTAGAAACCTAGTTTTAAGTCGAGTAACCAATCAAAATGTGAATTTTTCAAACAAACTTTACAGCTCGTTTTCCTCCCTTCGAAGCTCGAATTTTCCGAATCCCCTTCTTAATGCACAGCTACACTATGATATGATACTTGAGCCCAATGTTCAGCTTCCTAGCTTCTACGGTTTGGGCTGTGGGCTGTAGATGTAGTTTCCTTTTGCCCACATAATTCAGTCTGTGTGTCCTAGAGAATATTCAAAATACCGAGTATGCAGTTTTATTTATATTCTTTTATTGATTTAGAAACCTAGTTTTAAGTCGAGTAACCAATCAAAATGTGAATTTTTCAAACAAACTTTACAGCTCGTTTTCCTCCCTTCGAAGCTCGAATTTTCCGAATCCCCTTCTTAATGCACAGCTACACTATGATATGATACTTGAACACAAATTTCAGCTTCCTAGCTTCTACGGTTTGGGCTGTGGGCTGTAGATGTAGTTTCCGTTTGCCCACATAATTCAGTCTGTGTGTCCTAGAGAATATTCAAAATACCGAGTATGCAGTTTTATTTATATTCTTTTATTGATTTAGAAACCTAGTTTTAAGGTCGAGTAACCAATCAAAATGTGAATTTTTCAAACAAACTTTACAGCTCGTTTTCCTCCCTTCGAAGCTCGAATTTTCCGAATCCCCTTCTTAATGCACACCTACACTATGATATGATTACTTGAGCCCAATGTTCAGCTTCCTAGCTTCTACGGTTTGGGCTGTGGGCTGTTGATGTAGTTTCCGTTTGCCCACATAATTCAGTCTGTGTGTCCTAGAGAATATTCAAAATACCGAGTATGCAGTTTTATTTATATTCTTTTATTGATTTAGAAACCTAGTTTTAAGTCGAGTAACCAATCAAAATGTGAATTTTTCAAACAAACTTTACAGCTCGTTTTCCTCCCTTCGAAGCTCGAATTTTCCGAATCCCCTTCTTAATGCACACCTACACTATGATATGATACTTGAGCCCAATGTTCAGCTTCCTAGCTTCTACGGTTTGGGCTGTGGGCTGTAGATGTAGTTTCCTTTTGCCCACATAATTCAGTCTGTGTGTCCTAGAGAATATTCAAAATACCGAGTATGCAGTTTTATTTATATTCTTTTATTGATTTAGAAACCTAGTTTTAAGTCGAGTAACCAATCAAAATGTGAATTTTTCAAACAAACTTTACAGCTCGTTTTCCTCCCTTCGAAGCTCGAATTTTCCGAATCCCCTTCTTAATGCACAGCTACACTATGATATGATTCTTGAACACAATGTTCAGCTTCCTAGCTTCTACGGTTTGGGCTGTGGGCTGTTGACGTAGTTTCCTTTTGCCCACATAATTCAGTCTGTGTGTCCTAGAGAATATTCAAAATACCGAGTATGCAGTTTTATTTATATTCTTTTATTGATTTAGAAACCTAGTTTTAAGTCGAGTAACCAATCAAAATGTGAATTTTTCAAACAAACTTTACAGCTCGTTTTCCTCCCTTCGTAAGCTCGAATTTTCCGAATCCCCTTCTTAATGCACAGCTACACTATGATATGATACTTGAGCCCAATGTTCAGCTTCCTAGCTTCTACGGTTTGGGCTGTGGGCTGTAGATGTAGTTTCCTTTTGCCCACATAATTCAGTCTGTGTGTCCTAGAGAATATTCAAAATACCGAGTATGCAGTTTTATTTATATTCTTTTATTGATTTAGAAACCTAGTTTTAGGTCGAGTAACCAATCAAAATGTGAATTTTTCAAACAAACTTTACAGCTCGTTTTCCTCCCTTCGAAGCTCGAATTTTCCGAATCCCCTTCTTAATGCACACCTACACTATGATATGATACTTGAGCACAATGTTCAGCTTCCTAGCTTCTACGGTTTGGGCTGTGGGCTGTTAGACTGTAGTTTCCTTTTGCCCACATAATTCAGTCTGTGTGTCCTAGAGAATATTCAAAATACCGAGTATGCAGTTTTATTTATATTCTTTTATTGATTTAGAAACCTAGTTTTAAGTCGAGTAACCAATCAAAATGTGAATTTTCAAACAAACTTTACAGCTCGTTTTCCTCCCTTCGAAGCTCGAATTTTCCGAATCCCCTTCTTAATGCACAGCTACACTATGATATGATACTTGAGCCCAATGTTCAGCTTCCTAGCTTCTACGGTTTGGGCTGTGGGCTGTAGATGTAGTTTCCGTTTGCCCACATAATTCAGTCTGTGTGTCCTAGAGAATATTCAAAATACCGAGTATGCAGTTTTATTTATATTCTTTTATTGATTTAGAAACCTAGTTTTAAGTCGAGTAACCAATCAAAATGTGAATTTTTCAAACAAACTTTACAGCTCGTTTTCCTCCCTTCGAAGCTCGAATTTTCCGAATCCCCTTCTTAATGCACAGCTACACTATGATATGATTCTTGAACACAAATTTCAGCTTCCTAGCTTCTACGGTTTGGGCTGTGGGCTGTAGATGTAGTTTCCTTTTGCCCACATAATTCAGTCTGTGTGTCCTAGAGAATATTCAAAATACCGAGTATGCAGTTTTATTTATATTCTTTTATTGATTTAGAAACCTAGTTTTAAGGTCGAGTAACCAATCAAAATGTGAATTTTTCAAACAAACTTTACAGCTCGTTTTCCTCCCTTCGAAGCTCGAATTTTCCGAATCCCCTTCTTAATGCACACCTACACTATGATATGATACTTGAGCCCAATGTTCAGCTTCCTAGCTTCTACGGTTTGGGCTGTGGGCTGTTGACGTAGTTTCCGTTTGCCCACATAATTCAGTCTGTGTGTCCTAGAGAATATTCAAAATACCGAGTATGCAGTTTTATTTATATTCTTTTATTGATTTAGAAACCTAGTTTTAAGTCGAGTAACCAATCAAAATGTGAATTTTCAAACAAACTTTACAGCTCGTTTTCCTCCCTTCGAAGCTCGAATTTTCCGAATCCCCTTCTTAATGCACAGCTACACTATGATATGATACTTGAACACAAATTTCAGCTTCCTAGCTTCTACGGTTTGGGCTGTGGGCTGTTGATGTAGTTTCCGTTTGCCCACATAATTCAGTCTGTGTGTCCTAGAGAATATTCAAAATACCGAGTATGCAGTTTTATTTATATTCTTTTATTGATTTAGAAACCTAGTTTTAAGTCGAGTAACCAATCAAAATGTGAAATTTTCAAACAAACTTTACAGCTCGTTTTCCTCCCTTCGAAGCTCGAATTTTCCGAATCCCCTTCTTAATGCACACCTACACTATGATATGATACTTGAGCCCAATGTTCAGCTTCCTAGCTTCTACGGTTTGGGCTGTGGGCTGTAGATGTAGTTTCCGTTTGCCCACATAATTCAGTCTGTGTGTCCTAGAGAATATTCAAAATACCGAGTATGCAGTTTTATTTATATTCTTTTATTGATTTAGAAACCTAGTTTTAAGTCGAGTAACCAATCAAAATGTGAATTTTTCAAACAAACTTTACAGCTCGTTTTCCTCCCTTCGAAGCTCGAATTTTCCGAATCCCCTTCTTAATGCACAGCTACACTATGATATGATACTTGAACACAAATTTCAGCTTCCTAGCTTCTACGGTTTGGGCTGTGGGCTGTTAGATGTAGTTTCCTTTTGCCCACATAATTCAGTCTGTGTGTCCTAGAGAATATTCAAAATACCGAGTATGCAGTTTTATTTATATTCTTTTATTGATTTAGAAACCTAGTTTTAAGTCGAGTAACCAATCAAAATGTGAATTTTTCAAACAAACTTTACAGCTCGTTTTCCTCCCTTCGAAGCTCGAATTTTCCGAATCCCCTTCTTAATGCACACCTACACTATGATATGATACTTGAACACAAATTTCAGCTTCCTAGCTTCTACGGTTTGGGCTGTGGGCTGTTGATGTAGTTTCCGTTTGCCCACATAATTCAGTCTGTGTGTCCTAGAGAATATTCAAAATACCGAGTATGCAGTTTTATTTATATTCTTTTATTGATTTAGAAACCTAGTTTTAGGTCGAGTAACCAATCAAAATGTGAATTTTCAAACAAACTTTACAGCTCGTTTTCCTCCCTTCGAAGCTCGAATTTTCCGAATCCCCTTCTTAATGCACACCTACACTATGATATGATACTTGAGCCCAATGTTCAGCTTCCTAGCTTCTACGGTTTGGGCTGTGGGCTGTAGATGTAGTTTCCTTTTGCCCACATAATTCAGTCTGTGTGTCCTAGAGAATATTCAAAATACCGAGTATGCAGTTTTATTTATATTCTTTTATTGATTTAGAAACCTAGTTTTAAGTCGAGTAACCAATCAAAATGTGAATTTTTCAAACAAACTTTACAGCTCGTTTTCCTCCCTTCGAAGCTCGAATTTTCCGAATCCCCTTCTTAATGCACACCTACACTATGATATGATACTTGAACACAATTTCAGCTTCCTAGCTTCTACGGTTTGGGCTGTGGGCTGTTGATGTAGTTTCCGTTTGCCCACATAATTCAGTCTGTGTGTCCTAGAGAATATTCAAAATACCGAGTATGCAGTTTTATTTATATTCTTTTATTGATTTAGAAACCTAGTTTTAAGTCGAGTAACCAATCAAAATGTGAATTTTTCAAACAAACTTTACAGCTCGTTTTCCTCCCTTCGAAGCTCGAATTTTCCGAATCCCCTTCTTAATGCACAGCTACACTATGATATGATACTTGAGCCCAATGTTCAGCTTCCTAGCTTCTACGGTTTGGGCTGTGGGCTGTAGATGTAGTTTCCTTTTGCCCACATAATTCAGTCTGTGTGTCCTAGAGAATATTCAAAATACCGAGTATGCAGTTTTATTTATATTCTTTTATTGATTTAGAAACCTAGTTTTAAGTCGAGTAACCAATCAAAATGTGAATTTTTCAAACAAACTTTACAGCTCGTTTTCCTCCCTTCGAAGCTCGAATTTTCCGAATCCCCTTCTTAATGCACACCTACACTATGATATGATACTTGAGCCCAATGTTCAGCTTCCTAGCTTCTACGGTTTGGGCTGTGGGCTGTTAGATGTAGTTTCCGTTTGCCCACATAATTCAGTCTGTGTGTCCTAGAGAATATTCAAAATACCGAGTATGCAGTTTTATTTATATTCTTTTATTGATTTAGAAACCTAGTTTTAAGTCGAGTAACCAATCAAAATGTGAATTTTTCAAACAAACTTTACAGCTCGTTTTCCTCCCTTCGAAGCTCGAATTTTCCGAATCCCCTTCTTAATGCACACCTACACTATGATATGATACTTGAGCACAAATTTCAGCTTCCTAGCTTCTACGGTTTGGGCTGTGGGCTGTTAGATGTAGTTTCCGTTTGCCCACATAATTCAGTCTGTGTGTCCTAGAGAATATTCAAAATACCGAGTATGCAGTTTTATTTATATTCTTTTATTGATTTAGAAACCTAGTTTTAAGTCGAGTAACCAATCAAAATGTGAATTTTTCAAACAAACTTTACAGCTCGTTTTCCTCCCTTCGAAGCTCGAATTTTCCGAATCCCCTTCTTAATGCACACCTACACTATGATATGATACTTGAGCCCAATGTTCAGCTTCCTAGCTTCTACGGTTTGGGCTGTGGGCTGTAGATGTAGTTTCCTTTTGCCCACATAATTCAGTCTGTGTGTCCTAGAGAATATTCAAAATACCGAGTATGCAGTTTTATTTATATTCTTTTATTGATTTAGAAACCTAGTTTTAAGTCGAGTAACCAATCAAAATGTGAATTTTCAAACAAACTTTACAGCTCGTTTTCCTCCCTTCGAAGCTCGAATTTTCCGAATCCCCTTCTTAATGCACACCTACACTATGATATGATACTTGAGCACAATGTTCAGCTTCCTAGCTTCTACGGTTTGGGCTGTGGGCTGTTGACTGTAGTTTCCGTTTGCCCACATAATTCAGTCTGTGTGTCCTAGAGAATATTCAAAATACCGAGTATGCAGTTTTATTTATATTCTTTTATTGATTTAGAAACCTAGTTTTAAGTCGAGTAACCAATCAAAATGTGAATTTTTCAAACAAACTTTACAGCTCGTTTTCCTCCCTTCGAAGCTCGAATTTTCCGAATCCCCTTCTTAATGCACAGCTACACTATGATATGATTACTTGAACACAAATTTCAGCTTCCTAGCTTCTACGGTTTGGGCTGTGGGCTGTAGATGTAGTTTCCTTTTGCCCACATAATTCAGTCTGTGTGTCCTAGAGAATATTCAAAATACCGAGTATGCAGTTTTATTTATATTCTTTTATTGATTTAGAAACCTAGTTTTAAGTCGAGTAACCAATCAAAATGTGAATTTTTCAAACAAACTTTACAGCTCGTTTTCCTCCCTTCGAAGCTCGAATTTTCCGAATCCCCTTCTTAATGCACACCTACACTATGATATGATACTTGAAGCCCAATGTTCAGCTTCCTAGCTTCTACGGTTTGGGCTGTGGGCTGTAGATGTAGTTTCCTTTTGCCCACATAATTCAGTCTGTGTGTCCTAGAGAATATTCAAAATACCGAGTATGCAGTTTTATTTATATTCTTTTATTGATTTAGAAACCTAGTTTTAAGTCGAGTAACCAATCAAAATGTGAATTTTCAAACAAACTTTACAGCTCGTTTTCCTCCCTTCGAAGCTCGAATTTTCCGAATCCCCTTCTTAATGCACAGCTACACTATGATATGATTCTTGAACACAAATTTCAGCTTCCTAGCTTCTACGGTTTGGGCTGTGGGCTGTAGATGTAGTTTCCGTTTGCCCACATAATTCAGTCTGTGTGTCCTAGAGAATATTCAAAATACCGAGTATGCAGTTTTATTTATATTCTTTTATTGATTTAGAAACCTAGTTTTAAGGTCGAGTAACCAATCAAAATGTGAATTTTTCAAACAAACTTTACAGCTCGTTTTCCTCCCTTCGAAGCTCGAATTTTCCGAATCCCCTTCTTAATGCACACCTACACTATGATATGATACTTGAGCCCAATGTTCAGCTTCCTAGCTTCTACGGTTTGGGCTGTGGGCTGTTGATGTAGTTTCCTTTTGCCCACATAATTCAGTCTGTGTGTCCTAGAGAATATTCAAAATACCGAGTATGCAGTTTTATTTATATTCTTTTATTGATTTAGAAACCTAGTTTTAAGTCGAGTAACCAATCAAAATGTGAATTTTTCAAACAAACTTTACAGCTCGTTTTCCTCCCCTTCGAAGCTCGAATTTTCCGAATCCCCTTCTTAATGCACACCTACACTATGATATGATACTTGAACACAAATGTTCAGCTTCCTAGCTTCTACGGTTTGGGCTGTGGGCTGTTGATGTAGTTTCCGTTTGCCCACATAATTCAGTCTGTGTGTCCTAGAGAATATTCAAAATACCGAGTATGCAGTTTTATTTATATTCTTTTATTGATTTAGAAACCTAGTTTTAAGTCGAGTAACCAATCAAAATGTGAATTTTTCAAACAAACTTTACAGCTCGTTTTCCTCCCTTCGTAAGCTCGAATTTTCCGAATCCCCTTCTTAATGCACAGCTACACTATGATATGATACTTGAACACAATTTCAGCTTCCTAGCTTCTACGGTTTGGGCTGTGGGCTGTAGATGTAGTTTCCGTTTGCCCACATAATTCAGTCTGTGTGTCCTAGAGAATATTCAAAATACCGAGTATGCAGTTTTATTTATATTCTTTTATTGATTTAGAAACCTAGTTTTAAGTCGAGTAACCAATCAAAATGTGAATTTTCAAACAAACTTTACAGCTCGTTTTCCTCCCTTCGAAGCTCGAATTTTCCGAATCCCCTTCTTAATGCACACCTACACTATGATATGATACTTGAGCCCAATGTTCAGCTTCCTAGCTTCTACGGTTTGGGCTGTGGGCTGTAGATGTAGTTTCCTTTTGCCCACATAATTCAGTCTGTGTGTCCTAGAGAATATTCAAAATACCGAGTATGCAGTTTTATTTATATTCTTTTATTGATTTAGAAACCTAGTTTTAAGTCGAGTAACCAATCAAAATGTGAATTTTTCAAACAAACTTTACAGCTCGTTTTCCTCCCTTCGAAGCTCGAATTTTCCGAATCCCCTTCTTAATGCACAGCTACACTATGATATGATACTTGAACACAAATTTCAGCTTCCTAGCTTCTACGGTTTGGGCTGTGGGCTGTTGACTGTAGTTTCCGTTTGCCCACATAATTCAGTCTGTGTGTCCTAGAGAATATTCAAAATACCGAGTATGCAGTTTTATTTATATTCTTTTATTGATTTAGAAACCTAGTTTTAAGTCGAGTAACCAATCAAAATGTGAATTTTTCAAACAAACTTTACAGCTCGTTTTCCTCCCTTCGAAGCTCGAATTTTCCGAATCCCCTTCTTAATGCACACCTACACTATGATATGATACTTGAGCCCAATGTTCAGCTTCCTAGCTTCTACGGTTTGGGCTGTGGGCTGTAGATGTAGTTTCCTTTTGCCCACATAATTCAGTCTGTGTGTCCTAGAGAATATTCAAAATACCGAGTATGCAGTTTTATTTATATTCTTTTATTGATTTAGAAACCTAGTTTTAAGTCGAGTAACCAATCAAAATGTGAATTTTTCAAACAAACTTTACAGCTCGTTTTCCTCCCTTCGAAGCTCGAATTTTCCGAATCCCCTTCTTAATGCACACCTACACTATGATATGATACTTGAGCCCAATGTTCAGCTTCCTAGCTTCTACGGTTTGGGCTGTGGGCTGTTGATGTAGTTTCCGTTTGCCCACATAATTCAGTCTGTGTGTCCTAGAGAATATTCAAAATACCGAGTATGCAGTTTTATTTATATTCTTTTATTGATTTAGAAACCTAGTTTTAAGTCGAGTAACCAATCAAAATGTGAATTTTTCAAACAAACTTTACAGCTCGTTTTCCTCCCTTCGAAGCTCGAATTTTCCGAATCCCCTTCTTAATGCACACCTACACTATGATATGATACTTGAGCCCAATGTTCAGCTTCCTAGCTTCTACGGTTTGGGCTGTGGGCTGTAGATGTAGTTTCCTTTTGCCCACATAATTCAGTCTGTGTGTCCTAGAGAATATTCAAAATACCGAGTATGCAGTTTTATTTATATTCTTTTATTGATTTAGAAACCTAGTTTTAAGTCGAGTAACCAATCAAAATGTGAATTTTTCAAACAAACTTTACAGCTCGTTTTCCTCCCTTCGAAGCTCGAATTTTCCGAATCCCCTTCTTAATGCACACCTACACTATGATATGATACTTGAGCCCAATGTTCAGCTTCCTAGCTTCTACGGTTTGGGCTGTGGGCTGTAGATGTAGTTTCCTTTTGCCCACATAATTCAGTCTGTGTGTCCTAGAGAATATTCAAAATACCGAGTATGCAGTTTTATTTATATTCTTTTATTGATTTAGAAACCTAGTTTTAAGTCGAGTAACCAATCAAAATGTGAATTTTTCAAACAAACTTTACAGCTCGTTTTCCCCCCTTCGAAGCTCGAATTTTCCGAATCCCCTTCTTAATGCACACCTACACTATGATATGATACTTGAACACAAATTTCAGCTTCCTAGCTTCTACGGTTTGGGCTGTGGGCTGTAGATGTAGTTTCCGTTTGCCCACATAATTCAGTCTGTGTGTCCTAGAGAATATTCAAAATACCGAGTATGCAGTTTTATTTATATTCTTTTATTGATTTAGAAACCTAGTTTTAGGTCGAGTAACCAATCAAAATGTGAATTTTTCAAACAAACTTTACAGCTCGTTTTCCTCCCTTCGAAGCTCGAATTTTCCGAATCCCCTTCTTAATGCACAGCTACACTATGATATGATACTTGAAGCACAATGTTCAGCTTCCTAGCTTCTACGGTTTGGGCTGTGGGCTGTAGATGTAGTTTCCTTTTGCCCACATAATTCAGTCTGTGTGTCCTAGAGAATATTCAAAATACCGAGTATGCAGTTTTATTTATATTCTTTTATTGATTTAGAAACCTAGTTTTAAGTCGAGTAACCAATCAAAATGTGAATTTTTCAAACAAACTTTACAGCTCGTTTTCCCCCCTTCGAAGCTCGAATTTTCCGAATCCCCTTCTTAGTGCACACCTACACTATGATATGATACTTGAACACAAATTTCAGCTTCCTAGCTTCTACGATTTGGGCTGTGGGCTGTTGACGTAGTTTCCGTTTGCCCACATAATTCAGTCTGTGTGTCCTAGAGAATATTCAAATACCGAGTATGCAGTTTTATTTATATTCTTTTATTGATTTAGAAACCTAGTTTTAAGTCGAGTAACCAATCAAAATGTGAATTTTTCAAACAAACTTTACAGCTCGTTTTCCTCCCTTCGAAGCTCGAATTTTCCGAATCCCCTTCTTAATGCACAGCTACACTATGATATGATTCTTGAACACAAATTTCAGCTTCCTAGCTTCTACGGTTTGGGCTGTGGGCTGTAGATGTAGTTTCCTTTTGCCCACATAATTCAGTCTGTGTGTCCTAGAGAATATTCAAAATACCGAGTATGCAGTTTTATTTATATTCTTTTATTGATTTAGAAACCTAGTTTTAAGTCGAGTAACCAATCAAAATGTGAATTTTTCAAACAAACTTTACAGCTCGTTTTCCTCCCTTCGAAGCTCGAATTTTCCGAATCCCCTTCTTAATGCACACCTACACTATGATATGATACTTGAGCCCAATGTTCAGCTTCCTAGCTTCTACGGTTTGGGCTGTGGGCTGTAGATGTAGTTTCCTTTTGCCCACATAATTCAGTCTGTGTGTCCTAGAGAATATTCAAAATACCGAGTATGCAGTTTTATTTATATTCTTTTATTGATTTAGAAACCTAGTTTTAAGTCGAGTAACCAATCAAAATGTGAATTTTTCAAACAAACTTTACAGCTCGTTTTCCTCCCTTCGAAGCTCGAATTTTCCGAATCCCCTTCTTAATGCACACCTACACTATGATATGATTACTTGAACACAAATTTCAGCTTCCTAGCTTCTACGGTTTGGGCTGTGGGCTGTAGATGTAGTTTCCGTTTGCCCACATAATTCAGTCTGTGTGTCCTAGAGAATATTCAAAATACCGAGTATGCAGTTTTATTTATATTCTTTTATTGATTTAGAAACCTAGTTTTAGGTCGAGTAACCAATCAAAATGTGAATTTTTCAAACAAACTTTACAGCTCGTTTTCCTCCCTTCGAAGCTCGAATTTTCCGAATCCCCTTCTTAATGCACACCTACACTATGATATGATACTTGAGCCCAATGTTCAGCTTCCTAGCTTCTACGGTTTGGGCTGTGGGCTGTTGATGTAGTTTCCGTTTGCCCACATAATTCAGTCTGTGTGTCCTAGAGAATATTCAAAATACCGAGTATGCAGTTTTATTTATATTCTTTTATTGATTTAGAAACCTAGTTTTAAGTCGAGTAACCAATCAAAATGTGAATTTTTCAAACAAACTTTACAGCTCGTTTTCCTCCCTTCGAAGCTCGAATTTTCCGAATCCCCTTCTTAATGCACAGCTACACTATGATATGATTACTTGAACACAAATGTTCAGCTTCCTAGCTTCTACGGTTTGGGCTGTGGGCTGTTGATGTAGTTTCCTTTTGCCCACATAATTCAGTCTGTGTGTCCTAGAGAATATTCAAAATACCGAGTATGCAGTTTTATTTATATTCTTTTATTGATTTAGAAACCTAGTTTTAAGTCGAGTAACCAATCAAAATGTGAATTTTTCAAACAAACTTTACAGCTCGTTTTCCTCCCTTCGAAGCTCGAATTTTCCGAATCCCCTTCTTAATGCACACCTACACTATGATATGATACTTGAGCCCAATGTTCAGCTTCCTAGCTTCTACGGTTTGGGCTGTGGGCTGTAGATGTAGTTTCCGTTTGCCCACATAATTCAGTCTGTGTGTCCTAGAGAATATTCAAAATACCGAGTATGCAGTTTTATTTATATTCTTTTATTGATTTAGAAACCTAGTTTTAAGTCGAGTAACCAATCAAAATGTGAATTTTTCAAACAAACTTTACAGCTCGTTTTCCTCCCTTCGAAGCTCGAATTTTCCGAATCCCCTTCTTAATGCACACCTACACTATGATATGATACTTGAACACAAATTTCAGCTTCCTAGCTTCTACGGTTTGGGCTGTGGGCTGTAGATGTAGTTTCCGTTTGCCCACATAATTCAGTCTGTGTGTCCTAGAGAATATTCAAAATACCGAGTATGCAGTTTTATTTATATTCTTTTATTGATTTAGAAACCTAGTTTTAAGGTCGAGTAACCAATCAAAATGTGAATTTTTCAAACAAACTTTACAGCTCGTTTTCCTCCCTTCGAAGCTCGAATTTTCCGAATCCCCTTCTTAATGCACACCTACACTATGATATGATACTTGAGCCCAATGTTCAGCTTCCTAGCTTCTACGGTTTGGGCTGTGGGCTGTAGATGTAGTTTCCTTTTGCCCACATAATTCAGTCTGTGTGTCCTAGAGAATATTCAAAATACCGAGTATGCAGTTTTATTTATATTCTTTTATTGATTTAGAAACCTAGTTTTAAGTCGAGTAACCAATCAAAATGTGAATTTTTCAAACAAACTTTACAGCTCGTTTTCCTCCCTTCGAAGCTCGAATTTTCCGAATCCCCTTCTTAATGCACACCTACACTATGATATGATACTTGAACACAAATTTCAGCTTCCTAGCTTCTACGGTTTGGGCTGTGGGCTGTTGATGTAGTTTCCGTTTGCCCACATAATTCAGTCTGTGTGTCCTAGAGAATATTCAAAATACCGAGTATGCAGTTTTATTTATATTCTTTTATTGATTTAGAAACCTAGTTTTAAGTCGAGTAACCAATCAAAATGTGAATTTTTCAAACAAACTTTACAGCTCGTTTTCCTCCCTTCGAAGCTCGAATTTTCCGAATCCCCTTCTTAATGCACAGCTACACTATGATATGATTCTTGAACACAAATTTCAGCTTCCTAGCTTCTACGGTTTGGGCTGTGGGCTGTAGATGTAGTTTCCTTTTGCCCACATAATTCAGTCTGTGTGTCCTAGAGAATATTCAAAATACCGAGTATGCAGTTTTATTTATATTCTTTTATTGATTTAGAAACCTAGTTTTAAGTCGAGTAACCAATCAAAATGTGAATTTTTCAAACAAACTTTACAGCTCGTTTTCCTCCCTTCGAAGCTCGAATTTTCCGAATCCCCTTCTTAATGCACACCTACACTATGATATGATACTTGAGCACAATGTTCAGCTTCCTAGCTTCTACGGTTTGGGCTGTGGGCTGTAGATGTAGTTTCCGTTTGCCCACATAATTCAGTCTGTGTGTCCTAGAGAATATTCAAAATACCGAGTATGCAGTTTTATTTATATTCTTTTATTGATTTAGAAACCTAGTTTTAAGTCGAGTAACCAATCAAAATGTGAATTTTTCAAACAAACTTTACAGCTCGTTTTCCTCCCTTCGAAGCTCGAATTTTCCGAATCCCCTTCTTAATGCACACCTACACTATGATATGATACTTGAACACAAATTTCAGCTTCCTAGCTTCTACGGTTTGGGCTGTGGGCTGTTAGATGTAGTTTCCGTTTGCCCACATAATTCAGTCTGTGTGTCCTAGAGAATATTCAAAATACCGAGTATGCAGTTTTATTTATATTCTTTTATTGATTTAGAAACCTAGTTTTAAGTCGAGTAACCAATCAAAATGTGAATTTTTCAAACAAACTTTACAGCTCGTTTTCCTCCCTTCGAAGCTCGAATTTTCCGAATCCCCTTCTTAATGCACACCTACACTATGATATGATACTTGAGCCCAATGTTCAGCTTCCTAGCTTCTACGGTTTGGGCTGTGGGCTGTAGATGTAGTTTCCGTTTGCCCACATAATTCAGTCTGTGTGTCCTAGAGAATATTCAAAATACCGAGTATGCAGTTTTATTTATATTCTTTTATTGATTTAGAAACCTAGTTTTAAGTCGAGTAACCAATCAAAATGTGAATTTTTCAAACAAACTTTACAGCTCGTTTTCCTCCCTTCGAAGCTCGAATTTTCCGAATCCCCTTCTTAATGCACACCTACACTATGATATGATACTTGAACACAAATTTCAGCTTCCTAGCTTCTACGGTTTGGGCTGTGGGCTGTTGATGTAGTTTCCGTTTGCCCACATAATTCAGTCTGTGTGTCCTAGAGAATATTCAAAATACCGAGTATGCAGTTTTATTTATATTCTTTTATTGATTTAGAAACCTAGTTTTAAGTCGAGTAACCAATCAAAATGTGAATTTTTCAAACAAACTTTACAGCTCGTTTTCCTCCCCTTCGAAGCTCGAATTTTCCGAATCCCCTTCTTAATGCACAGCCTACACTATGATATGATTACTTGAACACAATGTTCAGCTTCCTAGCTTCTACGGTTTGGGCTGTGGGCTGTAGATGTAGTTTCCTTTTGCCCACATAATTCAGTCTGTGTGTCCTAGAGAATATTCAAAATACCGAGTATGCAGTTTTATTTATATTCTTTTATTGATTTAGAAACCTAGTTTTAAGTCGAGTAACCAATCAAAATGTGAATTTTCAAACAAACTTTACAGCTCGTTTTCCTCCCTTCGAAGCTCGAATTTTCCGAATCCCCTTCTTAATGCACACCTACACTATGATATGATACTTGAGCCCAATGTTCAGCTTCCTAGCTTCTACGGTTTGGGCTGTGGGCTGTAGATGTAGTTTCCTTTTGCCCACATAATTCAGTCTGTGTGTCCTAGAGAATATTCAAAATACCGAGTATGCAGTTTTATTTATATTCTTTTATTGATTTAGAAACCTAGTTTTAAGTCGAGTAACCAATCAAAATGTGAATTTTTCAAACAAACTTTACAGCTCGTTTTCCTCCCTTCGAAGCTCGAATTTTCCGAATCCCCTTCTTAATGCACAGCTACACTATGATATGATACTTGAACACAAATTTCAGCTTCCTAGCTTCTACGGTTTGGGCTGTGGGCTGTAGATGTAGTTTCCTTTTGCCCACATAATTCAGTCTGTGTGTCCTAGAGAATATTCAAAATACCGAGTATGCAGTTTTATTTATATTCTTTTATTGATTTAGAAACCTAGTTTTAAGTCGAGTAACCAATCAAAATGTGAATTTTTCAAACAAACTTTACAGCTCGTTTTCCTCCCTTCGAAGCTCGAATTTTCCGAATCCCCTTCTTAATGCACACCTACACTATGATATGATACTTGAGCCCAATGTTCAGCTTCCTAGCTTCTACGGTTTGGGCTGTGGGCTGTAGATGTAGTTTCCGTTTGCCCACATAATTCAGTCTGTGTGTCCTAGAGAATATTCAAAATACCGAGTATGCAGTTTTATTTATATTCTTTTATTGATTTAGAAACCTAGTTTTAAGTCGAGTAACCAATCAAAATGTGAATTTTTCAAACAAACTTTACAGCTCGTTTTCCTCCCTTCGAAGCTCGAATTTTCCGAATCCCCTTCTTAATGCACACCTACACTATGATATGATACTTGAGCCCAATGTTCAGCTTCCTAGCTTCTACGGTTTGGGCTGTGGGCTGTTGATGTAGTTTCCGTTTGCCCACATAATTCAGTCTGTGTGTCCTAGAGAATATTCAAAATACCGAGTATGCAGTTTTATTTATATTCTTTTATTGATTTAGAAACCTAGTTTTAAGTCGAGTAACCAATCAAAATGTGAATTTTTCAAACAAACTTTACAGCTCGTTTTCCTCCCTTCGAAGCTCGAATTTTCCGAATCCCCTTCTTAATGCACAGCTACACTATGATATGATACTTGAGCCCAATGTTCAGCTTCCTAGCTTCTACGGTTTGGGCTGTGGGCTGTTGATGTAGTTTCCGTTTGCCCACATAATTCAGTCTGTGTGTCCTAGAGAATATTCAAAATACCGAGTATGCAGTTTTATTTATATTCTTTTATTGATTTAGAAACCTAGTTTTAAGTCGAGTAACCAATCAAAATGTGAATTTTTCAAACAAACTTTACAGCTCGTTTTCCTCCCTTCGAAGCTCGAATTTTCCGAATCCCCTTCTTAATGCACAGCTACACTATGATATGATTCTTGAGCCCAATGTTCAGCTTCCTAGCTTCTACGGTTTGGGCTGTGGGCTGTAGATGTAGTTTCCGTTTGCCCACATAATTCAGTCTGTGTGTCCTAGAGAATATTCAAAATACCGAGTATGCAGTTTTATTTATATTCTTTTATTGATTTAGAAACCTAGTTTTAAGTCGAGTAACCAATCAAAATGTGAATTTTTCAAACAAACTTTACAGCTCGTTTTCCTCCCTTCGAAGCTCGAATTTTCCGAATCCCCTTCTTAATGCACACCTACACTATGATATGATTACTTGAACACAAATTTCAGCTTCCTAGCTTCTACGGTTTGGGCTGTGGGCTGTTGATGTAGTTTCCGTTTGCCCACATAATTCAGTCTGTGTGTCCTAGAGAATATTCAAAATACCGAGTATGCAGTTTTATTTATATTCTTTTATTGATTTAGAAACCTAGTTTTAAGTCGAGTAACCAATCAAAATGTGAATTTTTCAAACAAACTTTACAGCTCGTTTTCCTCCCTTCGAAGCTCGAATTTTCCGAATCCCCTTCTTAATGCACAGCCTACACTATGATATGATACTTGAACACAATGTTCAGCTTCCTAGCTTCTACGGTTTGGGCTGTGGGCTGTTAGATGTAGTTTCCTTTTGCCCACATAATTCAGTCTGTGTGTCCTAGAGAATATTCAAAATACCGAGTATGCAGTTTTATTTATATTCTTTTATTGATTTAGAAACCTAGTTTTAAGTCGAGTAACCAATCAAAATGTGAATTTTTCAAACAAACTTTACAGCTCGTTTTCCTCCCTTCGAAGCTCGAATTTTCCGAATCCCCTTCTTAATGCACACCTACACTATGATATGATACTTGAGCCCAATGTTCAGCTTCCTAGCTTCTACGGTTTGGGCTGTGGGCTGTAGATGTAGTTTCCGTTTGCCCACATAATTCAGTCTGTGTGTCCTAGAGAATATTCAAAATACCGAGTATGCAGTTTTATTTATATTCTTTTATTGATTTAGAAACCTAGTTTTAAGTCGAGTAACCAATCAAAATGTGAATTTTTCAAACAAACTTTACAGCTCGTTTTCCTCCCTTCGAAGCTCGAATTTTCCGAATCCCCTTCTTAATGCACACCTACACTATGATATGATACTTGAGCCCAATGTTCAGCTTCCTAGCTTCTACGGTTTGGGCTGTGGGCTGTAGATGTAGTTTCCTTTTGCCCACATAATTCAGTCTGTGTGTCCTAGAGAATATTCAAAATACCGAGTATGCAGTTTTATTTATATTCTTTTATTGATTTAGAAACCTAGTTTTAAGTCGAGTAACCAATCAAAATGTGAATTTTTCAAACAAACTTTACAGCTCGTTTTCCCCCCTTCGAAGCTCGAATTTTCCAAATCCCCTTCTTAGTGCACACCTACACTATGATATGATACTTGAACACAAATTTCAGCTTCCTAGCTTCTACGGTTTGGGCTGTGGGCTGTTGACGTAGTTTCCTTTTGCCCACATAATTCAGTCTGTGTGTCCTAGAGAATATTCAAAATACCGAGTATGCAGTTTTATTTATATTCTTTTATTGATTTAGAAACCTAGTTTTAAGTCGAGTAACCAATCAAAATGTGAATTTTTCAAACAAACTTTACAGCTCGTTTTCCTCCCTTTCGAAGCTCGAATTTTCCTAATCCCCTTCTTAATGCACAGCTACACTATGATATGATTCTTGAACACAAATTTCAGCTTCCTAGCTTCTACGGTTTGGGCTGTGGGCTGTAGATGTAGTTTCCGTTTTGCCCACATAATTCAGTCTGTGTGTCCTAGAGAATATTCAAAATACCGAGTATGCAGTTTTATTTATATTCTTTTATTGATTTAGAAACCTAGTTTTAAGTCGAGTAACCAATCAAAATGTGAATTTTTCAAACAAACTTTACAGCTCGTTTTCCTCCCTTCGAAGCTCGAATTTTCCGAATCCCCTTCTTAATGCACACCTACACTATGATATGATACTTGAACACAAATTTCAGCTTCCTAGCTTCTACGGTTTGGGCTGTGGGCTGTAGATGTAGTTTCCGTTTGCCCACATAATTCAGTCTGTGTGTCCTAGAGAATATTCAAAATACCGAGTATGCAGTTTTATTTATATTCTTTTATTGATTTAGAAACCTAGTTTTAAGGTCGAGTAACCAATCAAAATGTGAATTTTTCAAACAAACTTACAGCTCGTTTTCCTCCCTTCGAAGCTCGAATTTTCCGAATCCCCTTCTTAATGCACACCTACACTATGATATGATACTTGAGCCCAATGTTCAGCTTCCTAGCTTCTACGGTTTGGGCTGTGGGCTGTTGATGTAGTTTCCTTTTGCCCACATAATTCAGTCTGTGTGTCCTAGAGAATATTCAAAATACCGAGTATGCAGTTTTATTTATATTCTTTTATTGATTTAGAAACCTAGTTTTAAGTCGAGTAACCAATCAAAATGTGAATTTTTCAAACAAACTTTACAGCTCGTTTTCCTCCCTTCGAAGCTCGAATTTTCCGAATCCCCTTCTTAATGCACAGCCTACACTATGATATGATACTTGAACACAATTTCAGCTTCCTAGCTTCTACGGTTTGGGCTGTGGGCTGTAGATGTAGTTTCCGTTTGCCCACATAATTCAGTCTGTGTGTCCTAGAGAATATTCAAAATACCGAGTATGCAGTTTTATTTATATTCTTTTATTGATTTAGAAACCTAGTTTTAAGTCGAGTAACCAATCAAAATGTGAATTTTTCAAACAAACTTTACAGCTCGTTTTCCTCCCTTCGAAGCTCGAATTTTCCGAATCCCCTTCTTAATGCACACCTACACTATGATATGATACTTGAGCCCAATGTTCAGCTTCCTAGCTTCTACGGTTTGGGCTGTGGGCTGTAGATGTAGTTTCCTTTTGCCCACATAATTCAGTCTGTGTGTCCTAGAGAATATTCAAAATACCGAGTATGCAGTTTTATTTATATTCTTTTATTGATTTAGAAACCTAGTTTTAAGTCGAGTAACCAATCAAAATGTGAATTTTTCAAACAAACTTTACAGCTCGTTTTCCTCCCTTCGAAGCTCGAATTTTCCGAATCCCCTTCTTAATGCACACCTACACTATGATATGATACTTGAGCCCAATGTTCAGCTTCCTAGCTTCTACGGTTTGGGCTGTGGCTGTTAGATGTAGTTTCCGTTTGCCCACATAATTCAGTCTGTGTGTCCTAGAGAATATTCAAAATACCGAGTATGCAGTTTTATTTATATTCTTTTATTGATTTAGAAACCTAGTTTTAAGTCGAGTAACCAATCAAAATGTGAATTTTTCAAACAAACTTTACAGCTCGTTTTCCTCCCTTCGAAGCTCGAATTTTCCGAATCCCCTTCTTAATGCACACCTACACTATGATATGATACTTGAGCCCAATGTTCAGCTTCCTAGCTTCTACGGTTTGGGCTGTGGGCTGTAGATGTAGTTTCCTTTTGCCCACATAATTCAGTCTGTGTGTCCTAGAGAATATTCAAAATACCGAGTATGCAGTTTTATTTATATTCTTTTATTGATTTAGAAACCTAGTTTTAAGTCGAGTAACCAATCAAAATGTGAAATTTCAAACAAACTTTACAGCTCGTTTTCCCCCCTTCGAAGCTCGAATTTTCCGAATCCCCTTCTTAATGCACACCTACACTATGATATGATACTTGAGCCCAATGTTCAGCTTCCTAGCTTCTACGGTTTGGGCTGTGGGCTGTTGATGTAGTTTCCGTTTGCCCACATAATTCAGTCTGTGTGTCCTAGAGAATATTCAAAATACCGAGTATGCAGTTTTATTTATATTCTTTTATTGATTTAGAAACCTAGTTTTAAGTCGAGTAACCAATCAAAATGTGAATTTTTCAAACAAACTTTACAGCTCGTTTTCCTCCCTTCGAAGCTCGAATTTTCCGAATCCCCTTCTTAATGCACAGCTACACTATGATATGATTCTTGAACACAAATTTCAGCTTCCTAGCTTCTACGGTTTGGGCTGTGGGCTGTAGATGTAGTTTCCGTTTGCCCACATAATTCAGTCTGTGTGTCCTAGAGAATATTCAAAATACCGAGTATGCAGTTTTATTTATATTCTTTTATTGATTTAGAAACCTAGTTTTAAGTCGAGTAACCAATCAAAATGTGAATTTTTCAAACAAACTTTACAGCTCGTTTTCCTCCCTTCGAAGCTCGAATTTTCCGAATCCCCTTCTTAATGCACACCTACACTATGATATGATACTTGAGCCCAATGTTCAGCTTCCTAGCTTCTACGGTTTGGGCTGTGGGCTGTAGATGTAGTTTCCTTTTGCCCACATAATTCAGTCTGTGTGTCCTAGAGAATATTCAAAATACCGAGTATGCAGTTTTATTTATATTCTTTTATTGATTTAGAAACCTAGTTTTAAGTCGAGTAACCAATCAAAATGTGAATTTTCAAACAAACTTTACAGCTCGTTTTCCTCCCTTCGAAGCTCGAATTTTCCGAATCCCCTTCTTAATGCACACCTACACTATGATATGATACTTGAGCCCAAAGTTCAGCTTCCTAGCTTCTACGGTTTGGGCTGTGGGCTGTAGATGTAGTTTCCTTTTGCCCACATAATTCAGTCTGTGTGTCCTAGAGAATATTCAAAATACCGAGTATGCAGTTTTATTTATATTCTTTTATTGATTTAGAAACCTAGTTTTAAGTCGAGTAACCAATCAAAATGTGAATTTTTCAAACAAACTTTACAGCTCGTTTTCCTCCCTTCGAAGCTCGAATTTTCCGAATCCCCTTCTTAATGCACACCTACACTATGATATGATACTTGAGCCCAATGTTCAGCTTCCTAGCTTCTACGGTTTGGGCTGTGGGCTGTTAGATGTAGTTTCCTTTTGCCCACATAATTCAGTCTGTGTGTCCTAGAGAATATTCAAAATACCGAGTATGCAGTTTTATTTATATTCTTTTATTGATTTAGAAACCTAGTTTTAAGTCGAGTAACCAATCAAAATGTGAATTTTTCAAACAAACTTTACAGCTCGTTTTCCTCCCTTCGAAGCTCGAATTTTCCGAATCCCCTTCTTAATGCACACCTACACTATGATATGATACTTGAGCCCAATGTTCAGCTTCCTAGCTTCTACGGTTTGGGCTGTGGGCTGTTGATGTAGTTTCCGTTTGCCCACATAATTCAGTCTGTGTGTCCTAGAGAATATTCAAATACCGAGTATGCAGTTTTATTTATATTCTTTTATTGATTTAGAAACCTAGTTTTAAGTCGAGTAACCAATCAAAATGTGAATTTTTCAAACAAACTTTACAGCTCGTTTTCCTCCCTTCGAAGCTCGAATTTTCCGAATCCCCTTCTTAATGCACAGCTACACTATGATATGATACTTGAAGCACAAATGTTCAGCTTCCTAGCTTCTACGGTTTGGGCTGTGGGCTGTTGATGTAGTTTCCGTTTGCCCACATAATTCAGTCTGTGTGTCCTAGAGAATATTCAAAATACCGAGTATGCAGTTTTATTTATATTCTTTTATTGATTTAGAAACCTAGTTTTAAGTCGAGTAACCAATCAAAATGTGAATTTTTCAAACAAACTTTACAGCTCGTTTTCCTCCCTTCGAAGCTCGAATTTTCCGAATCCCCTTCTTAATGCACAGCTACACTATGATATGATACTTGAACACAATGTTCAGCTTCCTAGCTTCTACGGTTTGGGCTGTGGGCTGTTGATGTAGTTTCCGTTTGCCCACATAATTCAGTCTGTGTGTCCTAGAGAATATTCAAAATACCGAGTATGCAGTTTTATTTATATTCTTTTATTGATTTAGAAACCTAGTTTTAAGTCGAGTAACCAATCAAAATGTGAATTTTTCAAACAAACTTTACAGCTCGTTTTCCTCCCTTCGAAGCTCGAATTTTCCGAATCCCCTTCTTAATGCACAGCTACACTATGATATGATACTTGAAGCACAATGTTCAGCTTCCTAGCTTCTACGGTTTGGGCTGTGGGCTGTTGACTGTAGTTTCCTTTTGCCCACATAATTCAGTCTGTGTGTCCTAGAGAATATTCAAAATACCGAGTATGCAGTTTTATTTATATTCTTTTATTGATTTAGAAACCTAGTTTTAAGTCGAGTAACCAATCAAAATGTGAATTTTTCAAACAAACTTTACAGCTCGTTTTCCTCCCTTCGAAGCTCGAATTTTCCGAATCCCCTTCTTAATGCACACCTACACTATGATATGATACTTGAGCCCAATGTTCAGCTTCCTAGCTTCTACGGTTTGGGCTGTGGGCTGTTAGATGTAGTTTCCGTTTGCCCACATAATTCAGTCTGTGTGTCCTAGAGAATATTCAAAATACCGAGTATGCAGTTTTATTTATATTCTTTTATTGATTTAGAAACCTAGTTTTAAGTCGAGTAACCAATCAAAATGTGAATTTTTCAAACAAACTTTACAGCTCGTTTTCCTCCCTTTGTAGCTCGAATTTTCCGAATCCCCTTCTTAATGCACAGCTACACTATGATATGATACTTGAGCCCAATGTTCAGCTTCCTAGCTTCTACGGTTTGGGCTGTGGGCTGTTGATGTAGTTTCCGTTTGCCCACATAATTCAGTCTGTGTGTCCTAGAGAATATTCAAAATACCGAGTATGCAGTTTTATTTATATTCTTTTATTGATTTAGAAACCTAGTTTTAAGTCGAGTAACCAATCAAAATGTGAATTTTTCAAACAAACTTTACAGCTCGTTTTCCTCCCTTCGAAGCTCGAATTTTCCGAATCCCCTTCTTAATGCACACCTACACTATGATATGATACTTGAGCCCAATGTTCAGCTTCCTAGCTTCTACGGTTTGGGCTGTGGGCTGTAGATGTAGTTTCCTTTTGCCCACATAATTCAGTCTGTGTGTCCTAGAGAATATTCAAAATACCGAGTATGCAGTTTTATTTATATTCTTTTATTGATTTAGAAACCTAGTTTTAAGTCGAGTAACCAATCAAAATGTGAATTTTTCAAACAAACTTTACAGCTCGTTTTCCTCCCTTCGAAGCTCGAATTTTCCGAATCCCCTTCTTAATGCACACCTACACTATGATATGATACTTGAGCCCAATGTTCAGCTTCCTAGCTTCTACGGTTTGGGCTGTGGGCTGTAGATGTAGTTTCCTTTTGCCCACATAATTCAGTCTGTGTGTCCTAGAGAATATTCAAAATACCGAGTATGCAGTTTTATTTATATTCTTTTATTGATTTAGAAACCTAGTTTTAAGTCGAGTAACCAATCAAAATGTGAATTTTTCAAACAAACTTTACAGCTCGTTTTCCTCCCTTCGAAGCTCGAATTTTCCGAATCCCCTTCTTAATGCACACCTACACTATGATATGATTACTTGAGCCCAATGTTCAGCTTCCTAGCTTCTACGGTTTGGGCTGTGGGCTGTAGATGTAGTTTCCTTTTGCCCACATAATTCAGTCTGTGTGTCCTAGAGAATATTCAAAATACCGAGTATGCAGTTTTATTTATATTCTTTTATTGATTTAGAAACCTAGTTTTAAGTCGAGTAACCAATCAAAATGTGAATTTTTCAAACAAACTTTACAGCTCGTTTTCCTCCCTTCGAAGCTCGAATTTTCCGAATCCCCTTCTTAATGCACACCTACACTATGATATGATATTTTGAGCCCAATGTTCAGCTTCCTAGCTTCTACGGTTTGGGCTGTGGGCTGTTGACGTAGTTTCCTTTTGCCCACATAATTCAGTCTGTGTGTCCTAGAGAATATTCAAAATACCGAGTATGCAGTTTTATTTATATTCTTTTATTGATTTAGAAACCTAGTTTTAAGTCGAGTAACCAATCAAAATGTGAATTTTTCAAACAAACTTTACAGCTCGTTTTCCTCCCCTTCGAAGCTCGAATTTTCCGAATCCCCTTCTTAATGCACACCTACACTATGATATGATACTTGAGCCCAATGTTCAGCTTCCTAGCTTCTACGGTTTGGGCTGTGGGCTGTTAGATGTAGTTTCCGTTTGCCCACATAATTCAGTCTGTGTGTCCTAGAGAATATTCAAAATACCGAGTATGCAGTTTTATTTATATTCTTTTATTGATTTAGAAACCTAGTTTTAAGTCGAGTAACCAATCAAAATGTGAATTTTTCAAACAAACTTTACAGCTCGTTTTCCTCCCTTCGAAGCTCGAATTTTCCGAATCCCCTTCTTAATGCACACCTACACTATGATATGATACTTGAGCCCAATGTTCAGCTTCCTAGCTTCTACGGTTTGGGCTGTGGGCTGTTGATGTAGTTTCCTTTTGCCCACATAATTCAGTCTGTGTGTCCTAGAGAATATTCAAAATACCGAGTATGCAATTTTATTTATATTCTTTTATTGATTTAGAAACCTAGTTTTAAGTCGAGTAACCAATCAAAATGTGAATTTTTCAAACAAACTTTACAGCTCGTTTCCTCCCTTCGAAGCTCGAATTTTCCGAATCCCCTTCTTAATGCACACCTACACTATGATATGATACTTGAACACAAATTTCAGCTTCCTAGCTTCTACGGTTTGGGCTGTGGGCTGTTGACGTAGTTTCCGTTTGCCCACATAATTCAGTCTGTGTGTCCTAGAGAATATTCAAAATACCGAGTATGCAGTTTTATTTATATTCTTTTATTGATTTAGAAACCTAGTTTTAAGTCGAGTAACCAATCAAAATGTGAATTTTTCAAACAAACTTTACAGCTCGTTTTCCTCCCCTTCGAAGCTCGAATTTTCCGAATCCCCTTCTTAATGCACACCTACACTATGATATGATACTTGAGCACAATGTTCAGCTTCCTAGCTTCTACGGTTTGGGCTGTGGGCTGTAGATGTAGTTTCCTTTTGCCCACATAATTCAGTCTGTGTGTCCTAGAGAATATTCAAAATACCGAGTATGCAGTTTTATTTATATTCTTTTATTGATTTAGAAACCTAGTTTTAAGTCGAGTAACCAATCAAAATGTGAATTTTTCAAACAAACTTTACAGCTCGTTTTCCTCCCTTCGAAGCTCGAATTTTCCGAATCCCCTTCTTAATGCACACCTACACTATGATATGATACTTGAGCCCAATGTTCAGCTTCCTAGCTTCTACGGTTTGGGCTGTGGGCTGTAGATGTAGTTTCCTTTTGCCCACATAATTCAGTCTGTGTGTCCTAGAGAATATTCAAAATACCGAGTATGCAGTTTTATTTATATTCTTTTATTGATTTAGAAACCTAGTTTTAAGTCGAGTAACCAATCAAAATGTGAATTTTTCAAACAAACTTTACAGCTCGTTTTCCTCCCTTCGAAGCTCGAATTTTCCGAATCCCCTTCTTAATGCACACCTACACTATGATATGATACTTGAGCACAAATTTCAGCTTCCTAGCTTCTACGGTTTGGGCTGTGGGCTGTTGACTGTAGTTTCCTTTTGCCCACATAATTCAGTCTGTGTGTCCTAGAGAATATTCAAAATACCGAGTATGCAGTTTTATTTATATTCTTTTATTGATTTAGAAACCTAGTTTTAAGTCGAGTAACCAATCAAAATGTGAATTTTTCAAACAAACTTTACAGCTCGTTTTCCTCCCTTCGAAGCTCGAATTTTCCGAATCCCCTTCTTAATGCACACCTACACTATGATATGATACTTGAGCCCAATGTTCAGCTTCCTAGCTTCTACGGTTTGGGCTGTGGGCTGTAGATGTAGTTTCCTTTTGCCCACATAATTCAGTCTGTGTGTCCTAGAGAATATTCAAAATACCGAGTATGCAGTTTTATTTATATTCTTTTATTGATTTAGAAACCTAGTTTTAAGTCGAGTAACCAATCAAAATGTGAATTTTTCAAACAAACTTTACAGCTCGTTTTCCTCCCTTCGAAGCTCGAATTTTCCGAATCCCCTTCTTAATGCACACCTACACTATGATATGATACTTGAGCCCAATGTTCAGCTTCCTAGCTTCTACGGTTTGGGCTGTGGGCTGTAGATGTAGTTTCCTTTTGCCCACATAATTCAGTCTGTGTGTCCTAGAGAATATTCAAAATACCGAGTATGCAGTTTTATTTATATTCTTTTATTGATTTAGAAACCTAGTTTTAAGTCGAGTAACCAATCAAAATGTGAATTTTTCAAACAAACTTTACAGCTCGTTTTCCTCCCTTCGAAGCTCGAATTTTCCGAATCCCCTTCTTATGCACACCTACACTATGATATGATACTTGAGCCCAATGTTCAGCTTCCTAGCTTCTACGGTTTGGGCTGTGGGCTGTTGACTGTAGTTTCCTTTTGCCCACATAATTCAGTCTGTGTGTCCTAGAGAATATTCAAAATACCGAGTATGCAGTTTTATTTATATTCTTTTATTGATTTAGAAACCTAGTTTTAAGTCGAGTAACCAATCAAAATGTGAATTTTTCAAACAAACTTTACAGCTCGTTTTCCTCCCTTCGAAGCTCGAATTTTCCGAATCCCCTTCTTAATGCACACCTACACTATGATATGATACTTGAGCCCAAATGTTCAGCTTCCTAGCTTCTACGGTTTGGGCTGTGGGCTGTTAGATGTAGTTTCCTTTTGCCCACATAATTCAGTCTGTGTGTCCTAGAGAATATTCAAAATACCGAGTATGCAAGTTTTATTTATATTCTTTTATTGATTTAGAAACCTAGTTTTAAGTCGAGTAACCAATCAAAATGTGAATTTTTCAAACAAACTTTACAGCTCGTTTTCCTCCCTTCGAAGCTCGAATTTTCCGAATCCCCTTCTTAATGCACACCTACACTATGATATGATACTTGAGCCCAATGTTCAGCTTCCTAGCTTCTACGGTTTGGGCTGTGGGCTGTTGATGTAGTTTCCTTTTGCCCACATAATTCAGTCTGTGTGTCCTAGAGAATATTCAAAATACCGAGTATGCAGTTTTATTTATATTCTTTTATTGATTTAGAAACCTAGTTTTAAGTCGAGTAACCAATCAAAATGTGAATTTTTCAAACAAACTTTACAGCTCGTTTTCCTCCCTTCGAAGCTCGAATTTTCCGAATCCCCTTCTTAATGCACACCTACACTATGATATGATACTTGAGCCCAATGTTCAGCTTCCTAGCTTCTACGGTTTGGGCTGTGGGCTGTAGATGTAGTTTCCTTTTGCCCACATAATTCAGTCTGTGTGTCCTAGAGAATATTCAAAATACCGAGTATGCAGTTTTATTTATATTCTTTTATTGATTTAGAAACCTAGTTTTAAGGTCGAGTAACCAATCAAAATGTGAATTTTTCAAACAAACTTTACAGCTCGTTTTCCTCCCTTCGAAGCTCGAATTTTCCGAATCCCCTTCTTAATGCACACCTACACTATGATATGATACTTGAGCCCAATGTTCAGCTTCCTAGCTTCTACGGTTTGGGCTGTGGGCTGTAGATGTAGTTTCCTTTTGCCCACATAATTCAGTCTGTGTGTCCTAGAGAATATTCAAAATACCGAGTATGCAGTTTTATTTATATTCTTTTATTGATTTAGAAACCTAGTTTTAAGTCGAGTAACCAATCAAAATGTGAATTTTTCAAACAAACTTTACAGCTCGTTTTCCTCCCTTCGAAGCTCGAATTTTCCGAATCCCCTTCTTAATGCACACCTACACTATGATATGATACTTGAGCCCAATGTTCAGCTTCCTAGCTTCTACGGTTTGGGCTGTGGGCTGTAGATGTAGTTTCCGTTTGCCCACATAATTCAGTCTGTGTGTCCTAGAGAATATTCAAAATACCGAGTATGCAGTTTTATTTATATTCTTTTATTGATTTAGAAACCTAGTTTTAGTCGAGTAACCAATCAAAATGTGAATTTTCAAACAAACTTTACAGCTCGTTTTCCCCCCTTCGAAGCTCGAATTTTCCGAATCCCCTTCTTAATGCACACCTACACTATGATATGATACTTGAACACAAATTTCAGCTTCCTAGCTTCTACGATTTGGGCTGTGGGCTGTTGACTGTAGTTTCCTTTTGCCCACATAATTCAGTCTGTGTGTCCTAGAGAATATTCAAAATACCGAGTAATGCAAGTTTTATTTATATTCTTTTATTGATTTAGAAACCTAGTTTTAAGTCGAGTAACCAATCAAAATGTGAATTTTTCAAACAAACTTTACAGCTCGTTTTCCTCCCTTCGAAGCTCGAATTTTCCGAATCCCCTTCTTAATGCACAGCCTACACTATGATATGATACTTGAGCCCAATGTTCAGCTTCCTAGCTTCTACGGTTTGGGCTGTGGGCTGTAGATGTAGTTTCCGTTTGCCCACATAATTCAGTCTGTGTGTCCTAGAGAATATTCAAAATACCGAGTATGCAGTTTTATTTATATTCTTTTATTGATTTAGAAACCTAGTTTTAGGTCGAGTAACCAATCAAAATGTGAATTTTTCAAACAAACTTTACAGCTCGTTTTCCTCCCTTCGAAGCTCGAATTTTCCGAATCCCCTTCTTAATGCACACCTACACTATGATATGATACTTGAGCCCAATGTTCAGCTTCCTAGCTTCTACGGTTTGGGCTGTGGGCTGTAGATGTAGTTTCCTTTTGCCCACATAATTCAGTCTGTGTGTCCTAGAGAATATTCAAAATACCGAGTATGCAGTTTTATTTATATTCTTTTATTGATTTAGAAACCTAGTTTTAAGTCGAGTAACCAATCAAAATGTGAATTTTTCAAACAAACTTTACAGCTCGTTTTCCTCCCTTCGAAGCTCGAATTTTCCGAATCCCCTTCTTAATGCACACCTACACTATGATATGATACTTGAGCCCAATGTTCAGCTTCCTAGCTTCTACGGTTTGGGCTGTGGGCTGTAGATGTAGTTTCCGTTTGCCCACATAATTCAGTCTGTGTGTCCTAGAGAATATTCAAAATACCGAGTATGCAGTTTTATTTATATTCTTTTATTGATTTAGAAACCTAGTTTTAAGTCGAGTAACCAATCAAAATGTGAATTTTTCAAACAAACTTTACAGCTCGTTTTCCTCCCTTCGAAGCTCGAATTTTCCGAATCCCCTTCTTAATGCACACCTACACTATGATATGATACTTGAGCCCAATGTTCAGCTTCCTAGCTTCTACGGTTTGGGCTGTGGGCTGTAGATGTAGTTTCCGTTTGCCCACATAATTCAGTCTGTGTGTCCTAGAGAATATTCAAAATACCGAGTATGCAGTTTTATTTATATTCTTTTATTGATTTAGAAACCTAGTTTTAAGTCGAGTAACCAATCAAAATGTGAATTTTTCAAACAAACTTTACAGCTCGTTTTCCTCCCTTCGAAGCTCGAATTTTCCGAATCCCCTTCTTAATGCACACCTACACTATGATATGATACTTGAGCCCAATGTTCAGCTTCCTAGCTTCTACGGTTTGGGCTGTGGGCTGTAGATGTAGTTTCCTTTTGCCCACATAATTCAGTCTGTGTGTCCTAGAGAATATTCAAAATACCGAGTATGCAATTTTATTTATATTCTTTTATTGATTTAGAAACCTAGTTTTAAGTCGAGTAACCAATCAAAATGTGAATTTTTCAAACAAACTTTACAGCTCGTTTTCCCCCCTTCGAAGCTCGAATTTTCCGAATCCCCTTCTTAGTGCACACCTACACTATGATATGATACTTGAGCCCAATTTTCAGCTTCCTAGCTTCTACGGTTTGGGCTGTGGGCTGTTAGACTGTAGTTTCCTTTTGCCCACATAATTCAGTCTGTGTGTCCTAGAGAATATTCAAAATACCGAGTATGCAGTTTTATTTATATTCTTTTATTGATTTAGAAACCTAGTTTTAAGGTCGAGTAACCAATCAAAATGTGAATTTTCCAAACAAACTTTACAGCTCGTTTTCCCCCCTTCGAAGCTCGAATTTTCCGAATCCCCTTCTTAATGCACACCTACACTATGATATGATACTTGAACACAAATTTCAGTTTCCTAGCTTCTACGATTTGGGCTGTGGGCTGTTGACGTAGTTTCCTTTTGCCCACATAATTCAGTCTGTGTGTCCTAGAGAATATTCAAAATACCGAGTATGCAGTTTTATTTATATTCTTTTATTGATTTAGAAACCTAGTTTTAAGTCGAGTAACCAATCAAAATGTGAATTTTTCAAACAAACTTTACAGCTCGTTTTCCTCCCTTCGAAGCTCGAATTTTCCGAATCCCCTTCTTAATGCACAGCCTACACTATGATATGATTACTTGAGCCCAATGTTCAGCTTCCTAGCTTCTACGGTTTGGGCTGTGGGCTGTAGATGTAGTTTCCTTTTGCCCACATAATTCAGTCTGTGTGTCCTAGAGAATATTCAAAATACCGAGTATGCAAGTTTTATTTATATTCTTTTATTGATTTAGAAACCTAGTTTTAGTCGAGTAACCAATCAAAATGTGAATTTTTCAAACAAACTTTACAGCTCGTTTTCCTCCCTTCGAAGCTCGAATTTTCCGAATCCCCTTCTTAATGCACACCTACACTATGATATGATACTTGAGCCCAATGTTCAGCTTCCTAGCTTCTACGGTTTGGGCTGTGGGCTGTAGATGTAGTTTCCTTTTGCCCACATAATTCAGTCTGTGTGTCCTAGAGAATATTCAAAATACCGAGTATGCAGTTTTATTTATATTCTTTTATTGATTTAGAAACCTAGTTTTAAGTCGAGTAACCAATCAAAATGTGAATTTTTCAAACAAACTTTACAGCTCGTTTTCCTCCCTTCGAAGCTCGAATTTTCCGAATCCCCTTCTTAATGCACACCTACACTATGATATGATACTTGAGCCCAATGTTCAGCTTCCTAGCTTCTACGGTTTGGGCTGTGGGCTGTAGATGTAGTTTCCGTTTGCCCACATAATTCAGTCTGTGTGTCCTAGAGAATATTCAAAATACCGAGTATGCAGTTTTATTTATATTCTTTTATTGATTTAGAAACCTAGTTTTAAGGTCGAGTAACCAATCAAAATGTGAATTTTCAAACAAACTTTACAGCTCGTTTTCCTCCCTTCGAAGCTCGAATTTTCCGAATCCCCTTCTTAATGCACACCTACACTATGATATGATACTTGAGCCCAATGTTCAGCTTCCTAGCTTCTACGGTTTGGGCTGTGGGCTGTAGATGTAGTTTCCGTTTGCCCACATAATTCAGTCTGTGTGTGCTAGAGAATATTCAAAATACCGAGTATGCAGTTTTATTTATATTCTTTTATTGATTTAGAAACCTAGTTTTAGGTCGAGTAACCAATCAAAATGTAAATTTTCCAAACAAACTTTACAGCTCGTTTTCCCCCCTTCGAAGCTCGAATTTTCCGAATCCCCTTCTTACTATGATATGATACTTGAACACAAATTTCAGTTTCCTAGCTTCTACGATTTGGGCTGTGGGCTGTTGACGTAGTTTCCTTTTGCCCACATAATTCAGTCTGTGTGTCCTAGAGAATATTCAAAATACCGAGAATGCAGTTTTATTTATATTCTTTTATTGATTTAGAAACCTAGGTTTAGGTCGAGTAACCAATCAAAATGTGAATTTTCCAAACAAACTTTACAGCTCGTTTTCCTCCCTTCGAAGCTCGAATTTTCCGAATCCCCTTCTTAATGCACAGCTACACTATGATATGATTCTTGAGCCCAATGTTCAGCTTCCTAGCTTCTACGGTTTGGGCTGTGGGCTATAGATGTAGTTTCCGTTTGCCCACATAATTCAGTCTGTCTGTGCTAGAGAATATTCAAAATAACGAGTATGCAGTTTTATTTATATTCTTTTATTGATTTAGAAACCTAGTTTTAGGTCGAGTAACCAATCAAAATGTGAATTTTTCAAACAAACTTTACAGCTCGTTTTCCTCCCTTCGAAGCTCGAATTTTCCGAATCCCCTTCTTAATGCACACCTACACTATGATATGATACTTGAGCCCAATGTTCAGCTTCCTAGCTTCTACGGTTTGGGCTGTGGGCTGTTAGATGTAGTTTCCTTTTGCCCACATAATTCAGTCTGTGTGTCCTAGAGAATATTCAAAATACCGAGTATGCAGTTTTATTTATATTCTTTTATTGATTTAGAAACCTAGTTTTAAGTCGAGTAACCAATCAAAATGTGAATTTTTCAAACAAACTTTACAGCTCGTTTTCCTCCCTTCGAAGCTCGAATTTTCCGAATTCCCCTTCTTAATGCACACCTACACTATGATATGATACTTGAGCCCAATGTTCAGCTTCCTAGCTTCTACGGTTTGGGCTGTGGGCTGTTGATGTAGTTTCCGTTTGCCCACATAATTCAGTCTGTGTGTGCTAGAGATTATTCAAAATACCGAGTATGCAGTTTTATTTATATTCTTTTATTGATTTAGAAACCTAGTTTTAAGTCGAGTAACCAATCAAAATGTAATTTTTCAAACAAACTTTACAGCTCGTTTTCATCCCTTCGAAGCTCGAATTTTCCGAATCCCCTTCTTAATGCACACCTACACTATGATATGATACTTGAGCCCAATGTTCAGCTTCCTAGCTTCTACGGTTTGGGCTGTGGGCTGTAGATGTAGTTTCCTTTTGCCCACATAATTCAGTCTGTGTGTCCTAGAGAATATTCAAAATACCGAGTATGCAGTTTTATTTATATTCTTTTATTGATTTAGAAACCTAGTTTTAAGTCGAGTAACCAATCAAAATGTGAATTTTTCAAACAAACTTTACAGCTCGTTTTCCTCCCTTCGAAGCTCGAATTTTCCGAAATTCCCCTTCTTAATGCACACCTACACTATGATATGATACTTGAGCCCAATGTTCAGCTTCCTAGCTTCTACGGTTTGGGCTGTGGGCTGTTGATGTAGTTTCCGTTTGCCCACATAATTCAGTCTGTGTGTGCTAGAGATTATTCAAAATACCGAGTATGCAGTTTTATTTATATTCTTTTATTGATTTAGAAACCTAGTTTTAAGTCGAGTAACCAATCAAAATGTAAATTTTTCAAACAAAATTTACAGCTCGTTTTCATCCCTTCGAAGCTCGAATTTTCCGAATCCCCTTCTTAATGCACACCTACACTATGATATGATACTTGAGCCCAATGTTCAGCTTCCTAGCTTCTACGGTTTGGGCTGTGGGCTGTAGATGTAGTTTCCTTTTGCCCACATAATTCAGTCTGTGTGTCCTAGAGAATATTCAAAATACCGAGTATGCAGTTTTATTTATATTCTTTTATTGATTTAGAAACCTAGTTTTAAGTCGAGTAACCAATCAAAATGTGAATTTTTCAAACAAACTTTACAGCTCGTTTTCCTCCCTTCGAAGCTCGAATTTTCCGAAATTCCCCTTTTTAATGCACACCTACACTATGATATGATATTTTGAGCCCAATGTTCAGCTTCCTAGCTTCTACGGTTTGGGCTGTGGGCTATAGATGTAGTTTCCGTTTGCCCACATAATTCAGTCTGTCTGTGCTAGAGAATATTCAAAATAACGAGTATGCAGTTTTATTTATATTCTTTTATTGATTTAGAAACCTAGTTTTAGGTCGAGTAACCAATCAAAATGTGAATTTTTCAAACAAACTTTACAGCTCGTTTTCCCCCCTTCGAAGCTCGAATTTTCCAAATCCCCTTCTTAGTGCACACCTACACTATAATATGATACTTGAACACAAATTTCAGCTTCCTAGCTTCTACGGTTTGGGCTGTGGGCTGTAGATGTAGTTTCCTTTTGCCCACATAATTCAGTCTGTGTGTCCTAGAGAATATTCAAAATTCCGAGTATGCAGTTTTATTTATATTCTTTTATTGATTTAGAAACCTAGTTTTAAGTCGAGTAACCAATCAAAATGTAAATTTTTCAAACAAACTTTACAGCTCGTTTTCCTCCCTTCGAAGCTCGAATTTTCCGAATCCCCTTCTTAATGCACACCTACACTATGATATGATACTTGAGCCCAATGTTCAGCTTCCTAGCTTCTACGGTTTGGGCTGTGGGCTGTAGATGTAGTTTCCTTTTGCCCACATAATTCAGTCTGTGTGTCCTAGAGAATATTCAAAATACCGAGTATGCAGTTTTATTTATATTCTTTTATTGATTTAGAAACCTAGTTTTAAGTCGAGTAACCAATCAAAATGCGAATTTTTCAAACAAACTTTACAGCTCGTTTTCCTCCCTTCGAAGCTCGAATTTTCCGAAATTCCCCTTCTTAATGCACACCTACACTATGATATGATACTTGAGCCCAATGTTCAGCTTCCTAGCTTCTACGGTTTGGGCTGTGGGCTGTAGATGTAGTTTCCTTTTGCCCACATAATTCAGTCTGTGTGTCCTAGAGAATATTCAAAATACCGAGTATGCAATTTTATTTATATTCTTTTATTGATTTAGAAACCTAGTTTTAAGTCGAGTAACCAATCAAAATGTGAATTTTTCAAACAAACTTTACAGCTCGTTTTCCCCCCTTCGAAGCTCGAATTTTCCAAATCCCCTTCTTAGTGCACACCTACACTATAATATGATACTTGAACACAAATTTCAGTTTCCTAGGTTCTACGATTTGGGCTGTGGGCTGTAGATGTAGTTTCCGTTTGCCCACATAATTCAGTCTGTGTGTCCTAGAGAATATTCAGAATACCGAGTATGCAGTTTTATTTATATTCTTTTATTGATTTAGAAACCTAGTTTTAAGTCGAGTAACCAATCAAAATGTGAATTTTTCAAACAAACTTTACAGCTCGTTTTCCTCCCTTCGAAGCTCGAATTTTCCGAATCCCCTTCTTAATGCACACCTACACTATGATATGATACTTGAGCCCAATGTTGAGCTTCCTAGCTTCTACGGTTTGGGCTGTGGGCTGTAGATGTAGTTTCCTTTTGCCCACATAATTCAGTCTGTGTGTCCTAGAGAATATTCAAAATACCGAGTATGCAATTTTATTTATATTCTTTTATTGATTTAGAAACCTAGTTTTAAGTCGAGTAACCAATCAAAATGTGAATTTTTCAAAAAAAACTTTACAGCTCGTTTTCCTCCCTTCGAAGCTAGAATTTTCCGAATCCCCTTCTTAATGCACACCTACACTATGATATGATACTTGAGCCCAATGTTCAGCTTCCTAGCTTCTACGGTTTGGGCTGTGGGCTGTAGATGTAGTTTCCTTTTGCCCACATAATTCAGTCTGTGTGTCCTAGAGAATATTCAAAATACCGAGTATGCAATTTTATTTATATTCTTTTATTGATTTAGAAACCTAGTTTTAAGTCGAGTAACCAATCAAAATGTAAATTTTTCAAACAAACTTTACAGCTCGTTTTCCCCCCTTCGAAGCTCGAATTTTCCGAATCCCCTTCTTAATGCACACCTACACTATGATATGATACTTGAGCCCAATGTTGAGCTTCCTAGCTTCTACGGTTTGGGCTGTGGGCTGTAGATGTAGTTTCCTTTTGCCCACATAATTCAGCCTGTGTGTCCTAGAGAATATTCAAAATTCCGAGTATGCAATTTTATTTATATTCTTTTATTGATTTAGAAACCTAGTTTTAAGTCGAGTAACCAATCAAAATGTGAATTTTTCAAACAAACTTTACAGCTCGTTTTCCTTACTATGATATGATACTTGAACACAAATTTCAGTTTCCTAGCTTCAACGATTTGGGCTGTGGGCTGTTGACGTAGTTTCCTTTTGCCCACATAATTCAGTCTGTGTGTCCTAGAGAATATTCAAAATACCGAGAATGCAGTTTTATTTATATTCTTTTATTGATTTAGAAACCTAGTTTTAAGTCGAGTAACCAATCAAAATGTGAATTTTCCAAACAAACTTTACAGCTCGTTTTCCTCCCTTTGTAGCTCGAATTTTCCGAATCCCCTTCTTAATGCACAGCTACACTATGATATGATTCTTGAGCCCAATGTTCAGCTTCCTAGCTTCTACGGTTTGGGCTGTGGGCTGTTGATGTAGTTTCCGTTTGCCCACATAATTCAGTCTGTCTGTGATAGAGAATATTCAAAATAACGAGTATGCAGTTTTATTTATATTCTTTTATTGATTTAGAAACCTAGTTTTAGGTCGAGTAACCAATCAAAATGTGAATTTTTCAAACAAACTTTACAGCTCGTTTTCCTCCCTTCGAAGCTCGAATTTTCCGAATCCCCTTCTTAATGCACACCTACACTATGATATGATACTTGAGCCCAATGTTCAGCTTCCTAGCTTCTACGGTTTGGGCTGTGGGCTGTAGATGTAGTTTCCTTTTCCCCACATAATTCAGTCTGTGTGTCATAGAGAATATTCAAAATACCGAGTATGCAATTTTATTTATATTCTTTTATTGATTTAGAAACCTAGTTTTAAGTCGAGTAACCAATCAAAATGTAAATTTTTCAAACAAACTTTACAGCTCGTTTTCCTCCCTTTGTAGCTCGAATTTTCCGAATCCCCTTCTTAATGCACACCTACACTATGATATGATACTTGAGCCCAATGTTCAGCTTCCTAGGTTCTACGGTTTGGGCAGTGGGCTGTTGACGTAGTTTCCATTTGCCCACAGTAACCAATCAAAATGTGAATTTTCCAAACAAACTTTACAGCTCGTTTTCCTCCCTTCGAAGCTCGAATTTTCCGAATCCCCTTCTTAATGCACACCTACACTATGATATGATACTTGAGCCCAATGTTCAGCTTCCTAGCTTCTACGGTTTGGGCTGTGGGCTGTAGATGTAGTTTCCTTTTGCCCACATAATTCAGTCTGTGTGTCATAGAGAATATTCAAAATACCGAGTATGCAATTTTATTTATATTCTTTTATTGATTTAGAAACCTAGTTTTAAGTCGAGTAACCAATCAAAATGTAAATTTTTCAAACAAACTTTACAGCTCGTTTTCCCCCCTTCGAAGCTCGAATTTTCCGAATCCCCTTCTTACTATGATATGATACTTGAACACAAATTTCAGTTTCCTAGCTTCTACGATTTGGGCTGTGGGCTGTTGACGTAGTTTCCTTTTGCCCACAAATTCAGTTTGTGTGTCCTAGAGAATATTCAAAATACCGAGTATGCAGTTTTATTTATATTCTTTTATTGATTTAGAAACCTAGGTTTAAGTCGAGTAACCAATCAAAATGTGAATTTTCCAAACAAACTTTACAGTTCGTTTTCCTCCCTTTGTAGCTCGAATTTTCCGAATCCCCTTCTTAATGCACAGCTACACTATGATATGATTCTTGAGCCCAATGTTCAGCTTCCTAGCTTCTACGGTTTGGGCTGTGGGCTGTTGATGTAGTTTCCGTTTGCCCACATAATTCAGTCTGTCTGTGCTAGAGAATGTTCAAAATAACGAGTATGCAGTTTTATTTATATTCTTTTATTGATTTAGAAACCTAGTTTTAGGTCGAGTAACCAATCAAAATGTGAATTTTTCAAACAAACTTTACAGCTCGTTTTCCTCCCTTCGAAGCTCGAATTTTCCGAATCCCCTTCTTAATGCACACCTACACTATGATATGATACTTGAGCCCAATGTTCAGCTTCCTAGCTTCTACGGTTTGGGCAGTGGGCTGTTGACGTAGTTTCCATTTGCCCACAGTAACCAATCAAAATGTGAATTTTTCAAACAAACTTTACAGCTCGTTTTCCTCCCTTCGAAGCTCGAATTTTCCGAATCCCCTTCTTAATGCACACCTACACTATGATATGATACTTGAGCCCAATGTTCAGCTTCCTAGCTTCTACGGTTTGGGCTGTGGGCTGTAGATGTAGTTTCCTTTTGCCCACATAATTCAGTCTGTGTGTCCTAGAGAATATTCAAAATACAAACAAACTTTACAGCTCGTTTTCCTCCCTTCGAAGCTCGAATTTTCCGAAATTCCCCTTCTTAATGCACACCTACACTATGATATGATACTTGAGCCCAATGTTCAGCTTCCTAGCTTCTACGGTTTGGGCAGTGGGCTGTTGACGTAGTTTCCATTTGCCCACAGTAACCAATCAAAATGTGAATTTTTCAAACAAACTTTACAGCTCGTTTTCCTCCCTTCGAAGCTCGAATTTTCCGAATCCCCTTCTTAATGCACACCTACACTATGATATGATACTTGAGCCCAATGTTCAGCTTCCTAGCTTCTACGGTTTGGGCTGTGGGCTGTAGATGTAGTTTCCTTTTGCCCACATAATTCAGTCTGTCTGTGCTAGAGAATATTCAAAATATGCAGTTTTATTTATATTCTTTTATTGATTTAGAAACCTAGTTTTAGGTCGAGTAACCAATCAAAATGTGAATTTTTCAAACAAACTTTACAGCTCGTTTTCCTCCCTTCGAAGCTCGAATTTTCCGAATCCCCTTCTTAATGCACACCTACACTATGATATGATACTTGAGCCCAATGTTCAGCTTCCTAGCTTCTACGGTTTGGGCTGTGGGCTGTAGATGTAGTTTCCTTTTGCCCACATAATTCAGTCTGTGTGTCCTAGAGAATATTCAAAATACAAACAAACTTTACAGCTCGTTTTCCTCCCTTCGAAGCTCGAATTTTCCGAAATTCCCCTTCTTAATGCACACCTACACTATGATATGATACTTGAGCCCAATGTTCAGCTTCCTAGCTTCTACGGTTTGGGCTGTGGGCTGTAGATGTAGTTTCCTTTTGCCCACATAATTCAGTCTGTGTGTCCTAGAGAATATTCAAAATACCGAGTATGCAATTTTATTTATATTCTTTTATTGATTTAGAAACCTAGTTTTAAGTCGAGTAACCAATCAAAATGTAATTTTTCAAACAAACTTTACAGCTCGTTTTCCCCCCTTCGAAGCTCGAATTTTCCGAATCCCCTTCTTAATGCACAGCTACACTATGATATGATACTTGAGCCCAATGTTCAGCTTCCTAGCTTCTACGGTTTGGGCTGTGGGCTGTTGATGTAGTTTCCGTTTGCCCACATAATTCAGTCTGTCTGTGCTAGAGAATATTCAAAATATGCAGTTTTATTTATATTCTTTTATTGATTTAGAAACCTAGTTTTAGGTCGAGTAACCAATCAAAATCTGAATTTTTCAAACAAACTTTACAGCTCGTTTTCCTCCCTTCGAAGCTCGAATTTTCCGAATCCCCTTCTTAATGCACACCTACACTATGATATGATACTTGAGCCCAATGTTCAGCTTCCTAGCTTCTACGGTTTGGGCTGTGGGCTGTAGATGTAGTTTCCTTTTGCCCACATAATTCAGTCTGTGTGTCCTAGAGAATATTCAAAATACCGAGTATGCAATTTTATTTATATTCTTTTATTGATTTAGAAACCTAGTTTTAAGTCGAGTAACCAATCAAAATGTAAATTTTTCAAACAAACTTTACAGCTCGTTTTCCCCCCTTCGAAGCTCGAATTTTCCGAATCCCTTTCTTACTATGATAAGATACTTGAACACAAATTTCAGTTTCCTAGCTTCTACGATTTGGGCTGTGGGCTGTTGACGTAGTTTCCTTTTGCCCACATAATTCAGAGTGTGTGTCCTAGAGAATATTCAAAATACCGAGTATGCAGTTTTATTTATATTCTTTTATTGATTTAGAAACCTAGTTTTAGGTCGAGTAACCAATCAAAATGTGAATTTTTCAAACAAACTTTACAGCTCGTTTTCCTCCCTTCGAAGCTCGAATTTTCCGAATCCCCTTCTTAATGCACACCTACACTATGATATGATACTTGAGCCCAATGTTCAGCTTCCTAGCTTCTACGGTTTGGGCTGTGGGCTGTAGATGTAGTTTCCTTTTGCCCACATAATTCAGTCTGTGTGTCCTAGAGAATATTCAAAATACCGAGTATGCAATTTTATTTATATTCTTTTATTGATTTAGAAACCTAGTTTTAAGTCGAGTAACCAATCAAAATGTAAATTTTTCAAACAAACTTTACAGCTCGTTTTCCTCCCTTCGAAGCTCGAATTTTCCGAATCCCCTTCTTAATGCACACCTACACTATGATATGATACTTGAGCCTAATGTTCAGCTTCCTAGCTTCTACGATTTGGGCTGTGGGCTGTTGACGTAGTTTCCTTTTGCCCACATAATTCAGTCTGTGTGTCCTAGAGAATATTCAAAATACCGAGTATGCAGTTTTATTTATATTCTTTTATTGATTTAGAAACCTAGTTTTAGGTCGAGTAACCAATCAAAATGTGAATTTTCCAAACAAACTTTACAGCTCGTTTTCCTCCCTTCGAAGCTCGAATTTTCCGAATCCCCTTCTTAATGCACACCTACACTATGATATGATACTTGAGCCCAATGTTCAGCTTCCTAGCTTCTACGGTTTGGGCTGTGGGCTGTAGATGTAGTTTCCTTTTGCCCACATAATTTAGTCTGTGTGTCCTAGAGAATATTCAAAATACCGAGTATGCAATTTTATTTATATTCTTTTATTGATTTAGAAACCTAGTTTTAGGTCGAATAACCAATCAAAATGTGAATTTTTCAAACAAACTTTACAGCTCGTTTTCCTCCCTTCGATGCTCGAATTTTCCGAATCCCCTTCTTAATGCACAGCTACACTATGATATGATTCTTGAGCCCAATGTTCAGCTTCCTAGCTTCTACGGTTTGGGCTGTGGGCTGTTGATGTAGTTTCCGTTTGCCCACATAATTCAGTCTGTCTGTGCTAGAGAATATTCAAAATAACGAGTATGCAGTTTTATTTATATTCTTTTATTGATTTAGAAACCTAGTTTTAGGTCGAGTAACCAATCAAAATGTGAATTTTTCAAACAAACTTTACAGCTCGTTTTCCTCCCTTCGAAGCTCGAATTTTCCGAATCCCCTTCTTAATGCACACCTACACTATGATATGATACTTGAGCCTAATGTTCAGCTTCCTAGCTTCTACGATTTGGGCTGTGGGCTGTTGACGTAGTTTCCTTTTGCCCACATAATTCAGTCTGTGTGTCCTAGAGAATATTCAAAATACCGAGTATGCAGTTTTATTTATATTCTTTTATTGATTTAGAAACCTAGGTTTAAGTCGAGTAACCAATCAAAATGTGAATTTTCCAAACAAACTTTACAGCTCGTTTTCCTCCCTTTGTAGCTCGAATTTTCCGAATCCCCTTCTTAATGCACACCTACACTATGATATGATACTTGAGCCCAATGTTCAGCTTCCTAGCTTCTACGGTTTGGGCTGTGGGCTGTAGATGTAGTTTCCTTTTGCCCACATAATTCAGTCTGTCTGTGCTAGAGAATATTCAAAATACCGAGTATGCAGTTTTATTTATATTCTTTTATTGATTTAGAAACCTAGTTTTAGGTCGAGTAACCAATCAAAATGTGAATTTTTCAAACAAACTTTACAGCTCGATTTCCCCCCTTCGAAGCTCGAATTTTCCGAATCCCCTTCTTAATGCACACCTACACTATGATATGATACTTGAGCCCAATGTTCAGCTTCCTAGCTTCTACGGTTTGGGCTGTGGGCTGTAGATGTAGTTTCCTTTTGCCCACATAATTCAGTCTGTGTGTCCTAGAGAATATTCAAAATACCGAGTATGCAATTTTATTTATATTCTTTTATTGATTTAGAAACCTAGTTTTAGGTCGAGTAACCAATCAAAATGTGAATTTTATACTCTGTACATGAAATGTACAAGAGTATATTAGGTTTGCGGGAGCTGAAAAATGTAACAGGCAGAAGGAGGCGTGGCAGACCCCACAAAGTATATATATTATGATCAGCGTGACAAGACGAGTCGATCTAGCCCTGTCTGTCTGTCTGTCTGTCTGTCCGTCTGTCCGTCCGTATGAACACCTGGATCTCAGAGACTATAAGAGATAGAGACACAAAATTTTCCACAAAGATGCGTTATGTGTGTATTTTATACGAGTTTGTTTTATTTTTTAGTTTTCCCCCCCACTTCCCCCCTATGGGGGTTTTCCCGATTTTCCATTCGTATAATCGCCTATATCTCGGAGACTATAAGACCTAGGCACACCAAATTTTAGTCCAAGATGCCTTGTGTGAATACGCAGAAAATGTATATTTTGGAATTCCCCTCCCTCCCCCCTCTCCACCGCAACTGCGATTTTCTCTAACTCCCGTAATTCTTGGAATTTCGAACTAAAATTTTGCAAATACTCCCAGTTAGTAATTATGTGTCCGTATGCTAAGTTTCACTATGATAGACCGATTTACCAAGAAGTTATAGCCATAAATATATTTGCTGCTGCAGCGCTGCTCAAGCGCTGCCCGCGGCTGTTGTTGATGTTGCTGTTTGGTTGACTGCGAAAATGCTTACATAGACACGAATTGATGCGCATAGGCATACATACACTCACACAGACGCAATTGCTATGTAAATGTGCAATTATACACCCTTTACGTGAGTTCGAATACCGAGAGAGGTAAAATCGATCCAATTTTTTTTTTTTTTTTTTTTTTTTTTTATTTTCTATAATTATTGTAAACATATGTACAGAGTATTTCAAAGTCGGGACACCCGACTTTAGCTTTTTTACTTGTTCAAACAAACTTTACAGCTCGTTTTCCTCCCTTCGAAGCTCGAATTTTCCGAATCCCCTTCTTAATGGACTCCTACACTATGATATGATACTTGAGCCCAATGTTCAGCTTCCTAGCTTCTACGGTTTGGGCTGTGGGCTGTAGATGTAGTTTCCTTTTGCCCACATAATTCAGTCTGTCTGTGCTAGAGAATATTCAAAATACCGAGTATGCAGTTTTATTTATATTCTTTTATTGATTTAGAAACCTAGGTTTAAGTCGAGTAACCAATCAAAATGTGATTTTTCCAAACAAACTTTACAGCTCGTTTTCCTCCCTTTGTAGCTCGAATTTTCCGAATCCCCTTCTTATTGCACACCTACACTATGATATGATACTTGAGCCCAATGTTCAGCTTCCTAGCTTCTACGGTTTGGGCTGTGGGCTGTAGATGTAGTTTCCTTTTGCCCACATAATTCAGTCTGTCTGTGCTAGAGAATATTCAAAATACCGAGTATGCAGTTTTATTTATATTCTTTTATTGATTTAGAAACCTAGTTTTAGGTCGAGTAACCAATCAAAATGTGAATTTTTCAAACAAACTTTACAGCTCGATTTCCCCCCTTCGAAGCTCGAATTTTCCGAATCCCCTTCTTAATGCACACCTACACTATGATATGATACTTGAGCCCAATGTTCAGCTTCCTAGCTTCTACGGTTTGGGCTGTGGGCTGTAGATGTAGTTTCATTTTGCCCACATAATTCAGTCTGTGTGTCCTAGAGAATATTCAAAATACCGAGTATGCAATTTTATTTATATTCTTTTATTGATTTAGAAACCTAGTTTTAGGTCGAGTAACCAATCAAAATGTGAATTTTTATACTCTGTACATGAAATGTACAAGAGTATATTAGGTTTGCGGGAGCTGAAAAATGTAACAGGCAGAAGGAGGCGTGGCAGACCCCACAAAGTATATATATTATTGATCAGCGTGACAAGACGAGTCGATCTAGCCCTGTCTGTCTGTCTGTCTGTCCGTCCGTATGAACACCTGGATCTCAGAGACTATAAGAGATAGAGACACAAAATTTTCCACAAAGATGCGTTATGTGTGTATTCTATACGAGTTTGTTTTATTTTTTTAGTTTTCCCCCCCACTTCCCCCCTATGGGGGTTTTCCCGATTTTCCATTCGTATAATCGCCTATATCTCGGAGACTATAAGACCTAGGCACACCAAATTTTAGTCCAAGATGCCTTGTGTGAATACGCAGAAAATGTATATTTTGGAATTCCCCTCCCTCCCCCCTCTCCACCGCAACTGCGATTTTCTCTAACTCCCGTAATTCTTGGAATTTCGAACTAAAATTTTGCAAATACTCCCAGTTAGTAATTATGTGTCCGTATGCTAAGTTTCACTATGATAGACCGATTTACCAAGAAGTTATAGCCATAAATATATTTGCTGCTGCAGCGCTGCTCAAGCGCTGCCCGCGGCTGTTGTTGATGTTGCTGTTTGGTTGACTGCGAAAATGCTTACATAGACACGAATTGATGCGCATAGGCATACATACACTCACACAGACGCAATTGCTATGTAAATGTGCAATTATACACCCTTTACGTGAGTTCGAATACCGAGAGAGGTAAAATCGATCCAATTTTTTTTTCTTTTTTTTTTTTTTTATTTTCTATAATTATTGTAAACATATGTACAGAGTATTTCAAAGTCGGGACACCCGACTTTAGCTTTTTTACTTGTTCAAACAAACTTTACAGCTCGTTTTCCTCCCTTCGAAGCTCGAATTTTCCGAATCCCCTTCTTAATGGACACCTACACTATGATATGATACTTGAGCCCAATGTTCAGCTTCCTAGCTTCTACGGTTTGGGCTGTGGGCTGTAGATGTAGTTTCCTTTTGCCCACATAATTCAGTCTGTCTGTGCTAGAGAATATTCAAAATACCGAGTATGCAGTTTTATTTATATTCTTTTATTGATTTAGAAACCTAGTTTTAGGTCGAGTAACCAATCAAAATGTGAATTTTTCAAACAAACTTTACAGCTCGTTTTCCTCCCTTTGTAGCTCGAATTTTCCGAATCCCCTTCTTAATGCACACCTACACTATGATATGATACTTGAGCCCAATGTTCAGCTTCCTAGCTTCTACGGTTTGGGCTGTGGGCTGTAGGTGTAGTTTCCTTTTGCCCACATAATTCAGTCTGTGTGTCCTAGAGAATATTCAAAATACAGAGTATGCAATTTTATTTATATTCTTTTATTGATTTAGAAACCAAAATAACGAGTATGCAGTTTTATTTATATTCTTTTATTGATTTAGAAACCTAGTTTTAGGTCGAGTAACCAATCAAAATGTGAATTTTTCAAACAAACTTTACAGCTCGTTTTCCTCCCTTCGAAGCTCGAATTTTCCGAATCCCCTTCTTAATGCACACCTACACTATGATATGATACTTGAGCCTAATGTTCAGCTTCCTAGCTTCTACGATTTGGGCTGTGGGCTGTTGACGTAGTTTCCTTTTGCCCACATAATTCAGTCTGTGTGTCCTAGAGAATATTCAAAATACCGAGTATGCAGTTTTATTTATATTCTTTTATTGATTTAGAAACCTAGGTTTAAGTCGAGTAACCAATCAAAATGTGAATTTTCCAAACAAACTTTACAGCTCGTTTTCCTCCCTTTGTAGCTCGAATTTTCCGAATCCCCTTCTTAATGCACACCTACACTATGATATGATACTTGAGCCCAATGTTCAGCTTCCTAGCTTCTACGGTTTGGGCTGTGGGCTGTAGATGTAGTTTCCTTTTGCCCACATAATTCAGTCTGTCTGTGCTAGAGAATATTCAAAATACCGAGTATGCAGTTTTATTTATATTCTTTTATTGATTTAGAAACCTAGTTTTAGGTCGAGTAACCAATCAAAATGTGAATTTTTCAAACAAACTTTACAGCTCGATTTCCCCCCTTCGAAGCTCGAATTTTCCGAATCCCCTTCTTAATGCACACCTACACTATGATATGATACTTGAGCCCAATGTTCAGCTTCCTAGCTTCTACGGTTTGGGCTGTGGGCTGTAGATGTAGTTTCCTTTTGCCCACATAATTCAGTCTGTGTGTCCTAGAGAATATTCAAAATACCGAGTATGCAATTTTATTTATATTCTTTTATTGATTTAGAAACCTAGTTTTAGGTCGAGTAACCAATCAAAATGTGAATTTTTATACTCTGTACATGAAATGTACAAGAGTATATTAGGTTTGCGGGAGCTGAAAAATGTAACAGGCAGAAGGAGGCGTGGCAGACCCCACAAAGTATATATATTATGATCAGCGTGACAAGACGAGTCGATCTAGCCCTGTCTGTCTGTCTGTCTGTCTGTCCGTCTGTCCGTCCGTATGAACACCTGGATCTCAGAGACTATAAGAGATAGAGACACAAAATTTTCCACAAAGATGCGTTATGTGTGTATTTTATACGAGTTTGTTTTATTTTTTTAGTTTTCCCCCCCACTTCCCCCCTATGGGGGTTTTCCCGATTTTCCATTCGTATAATCGCCTATATCTCGGAGACTATAAGACCTAGGCACACCAAATTTTAGTCCAAGATGCCTTGTGTGAATACGCAGAAAATGTATATTTTGGAATTCCCCTCCCTCCCCCCCTCTCCACCGCAACTGCGATTTTCTCTAACTCCCGTAATTCTTGGAATTTCGAACTAAAATTTTGCAAATACTCCCAGTTAGTAATTATGTGTCCGTATGCTAAGTTTCACTATGATAGACCGATTTACCAAGAAGTTATAGCCATAAATATATTTGCTGCTGCAGCGCTGCTCAAGCGCTGCCCGCGGCTGTTGTTGATGTTGCTGTTTGGTTGACTGCGAAAATGCTTACATAGACACGAATTGATGCGCATAGGCATACATACACTCACACAGACGCAATTGCTATGTAAATGTGCAATTATACACCCTTTACGTGAGTTCGAATACCGAGAGAGGTAAAATCGATCCAATTTTTTTTTTTTTTTTTTTTTTTTTTTTTATTTTCTATAATTATTGTAAACATATGTACAGAGTATTTCAAAGTCGGGACACCCGACTTTAGCTTTTTTACTTGTTCAAACAAACTTTACAGCTCGTTTTCCTCCCTTCGAAGCTCGAATTTTCCGAATCCCCTTCTTAATGGACTCCTACACTATGATATGATACTTGAGCCCAATGTTCAGCTTCCTAGCTTCTACGGTTTGGGCTGTGGGCTGTAGATGTAGTTTCCTTTTGCCCACATAATTCAGTCTGTCTGTGCTAGAGAATATTCAAAATACCGAGTATGCAGTTTTATTTATATTCTTTTATTGATTTAGAAACCTAGGTTTAAGTCGAGTAACCAATCAAAATGTGATTTTTCCAAACAAACTTTACAGCTCGTTTTCCTCCCTTTGTAGCTCGAATTTTCCGAATCCCCTTCTTATTGCACACCTACACTATGATATGATACTTGAGCCCAATGTTCAGCTTCCTAGCTTCTACGGTTTGGGCTGTGGGCTGTAGATGTAGTTTCCTTTTGCCCACATAATTCAGTCTGTCTGTGCTAGAGAATATTCAAAATACCGAGTATGCAGTTTTATTTATATTCTTTTATTGATTTAGAAACCTAGTTTTAGGTCGAGTAACCAATCAAAATGTGAATTTTTCAAACAAACTTTACAGCTCGATTTCCCCCCTTCGAAGCTCGAATTTTCCGAATCCCCTTCTTAATGCACACCTACACTATGATATGATACTTGAGCCCAATGTTCAGCTTCCTAGCTTCTACGGTTTGGGCTGTGGGCTGTAGATGTAGTTTCCTTTTGCCCACATAATTCAGTCTGTGTGTCCTAGAGAATATTCAAAATACCGAGTATGCAATTTTATTTATATTCTTTTATTGATTTAGAAACCTAGTTTTAGGTCGAGTAACCAATCAAAATGTGAATTTTTATACTCTGTACATGAAATGTACAAGAGTATATTAGGTTTGCGGGAGCTGAAAAATGTAACAGGCAGAAGGAGGCGTGGCAGACCCCACAAAGTATATATATTATGATCAGCGTGACAAGACGAGTCGATCTAGCCCTGTCTGTCTGTCTGTCTGTCTGTCCGTCTGTCCGTCCGTATGAACACCTGGATCTCAGAGACTATAAGAGATAGAGACACAAAATTTTCCACAAAGATGCGTTATGTGTGTATTCTATACGAGTTTGTTTTATTTTTTTAGTTTTCCCCCCCACTTCCCCCCTATGGGGGTTTTCCCGATTTTCCATTCGTATAATCGCCTATATCTCGGAGACTATAAGACCTAGGCACACCAAATTTTAGTCCAAGATGCCTTGTGTGAATACGCAGAAAATGTATATTTTGGAATTCCCCTCCCTCCCCCCCTCTCCACCGCAACTGCGATTTTCTCTAACTCCCGTAATTCTTGGAATTTCGAACTAAAATTTTGCAAATACTCCCAGTTAGTAATTATGTGTCCGTATGCTAAGTTTCACTATGATAGACCGATTTACCAAGAAGTTATAGCCATAAATATATTTGCTGCTGCAGCGCTGCTCAAGCGCTGCCCGCGGCTGTTGTTGATGTTGCTGTTTGGTTGACTGCGAAAATGCTTACATAGACACGAATTGATGCGCATAGGCATACATACACTCACACAGACGCAATTGCTATGTAAATGTGCAATTATACACCCTTTACGTGAGTTCGAATACCGAGAGAGGTAAAATCGATCCAATTTTTTTTTCTTTTTTTTTTTTTTTTATTTTCTATAATTATTGTAAACATATGTACAGAGTATTTCAAAGTCGGGACACCCGACTTTAGCTTTTTTACTTGTTCAAACAAACTTTACAGCTCGTTTTCCTCCCTTCGAAGCTCGAATTTTCCGAATCCCCTTCTTAATGGACACCTACACTATGATATGATACTTGAGCCCAATGTTCAGCTTCCTAGCTTCTACGGTTTGGGCTGTGGGCTGTAGATGTAGTTTCCTTTTGCCCACATAATTCAGTCTGTCTGTGCTAGAGAATATTCAAAATACCGAGTATGCAGTTTTATTTATATTCTTTTATTGATTTAGAAACCTAGTTTTAGGTCGAGTAACCAATCAAAATGTGAATTTTTCAAACAAACTTTACAGCTCGTTTTCCTCCCTTTGTAGCTCGAATTTTCCGAATCCCCTTCTTAATGCACACCTACACTATGATATGATACTTGAGCCCAATGTTCAGCTTCCTAGCTTCTACGGTTTGGGCTGTGGGCTGTAGGTGTAGTTTCCTTTTGCCCACATAATTCAGTCTGTGTGTCCTAGAGAATATTCAAAATACAGAGTATGCAATTTTATTTATATTCTTTTATTGATTTAGAAACCTAGTTTTAAGTCGAGTAACCAATCAAAATGTAAATTTTTCAAACAAACTTTACAGCTCGTTTTCCCCCCTTCGAAGCTCGAATTTTCCGAATCCCCTTCTTACTATGATATGATACTTGAACACAAATTTCAGTTTCCTAGCTTCTACGATTTGGGCTGTGGGCTGTTGACGTAGTTTCCTTTTGCCCACATAATTCAGTCTGTGTGTCCTAGAGAATATTGAAAATACAAACAAACTTTACAGCTCGTTTTCCTCCCTTCGAAGCTCGAATTTTCCGAATCCCCTTCTTAATGCACAGCTACACTATGATATGATTCTTGAGCCCAATGTTCAGCTTCCTAGCTTCTACGGTTTGGGCTGTGGGCTGTTGATGTAGTTTCCGTTTGCCCACATAATTCAGTCTGTCTGTGCTAGAGAATATTCAAAATACCGAGTATGCAGTTTTATTTATATTCTTTTATTGATTTAGAAACCTAGTTTTAGGTCGAGTAACCAATCAAAATGTGAATTTTTCAAACAAACTTTACAGCTCGATTTCCCCCCTTCGAAGCTCGAATTTTCCGAATCCCCTTCTTAATGCACACCTACACTATGATATGATACTTGAGCCCAATGTTCAGCTTCCTAGCTTCTACGGTTTGGGCTGTGGGCTGTAGATGTAGTTTCCTTTTGCCCACATAATTCAGTCTGTGTGTCCTAGAGAATATTCAAAATAACGAGTATGCAGTTTTATTTATATTCTTTTATTGATTTAGAAACCTAGTTTTAGGTCGAGTAACCAATCAAAATGTGAATTTTTCAAACAAACTTTACAGCTCGTTTTCCTCCCTTCGAAGCTCGAATTTTCCGAATCCCCTTCTTAATGCACACCTACACTATGATATGATACTTGAGCCCAATGTTCAGCTTCCTAGCTTCTACGGTTTGGGCTGTGGGCTGTAGATGTAGTTTCCTTTTGCCCACATAATTCAGTCTGTGTGTCCTAGAGAATATTCAAAATACCGAGTATGCAGTTTTATTTATATTCTTTTATTGATTTAGAAACCTAGGTTTAAGTCGAGTAACCAATCAAAATGTGAATTTTCCAAACAAACTTTACAGCTCGTTTTCCTCCCTTTGTAGCTCGAATTTTCCGAATCCCCTTCTTAATGCACAGTTACACTATGATATGATTCTTGAGCCCAATGTTCAGCTTCCTAGCTTCTACGGTTTGGGCTGTGGGCTGTTGATGTAGTTTCCGTTTGCCCACATAATTCAGTCTGTCTGTGCTAGAGAATATTCAAAATAACGAGTATGCAGTTTTATTTATATTCTTTTATTGATTTAGAAACCTAGTTTTAGGTCGAGTAACCAATCAAAATGTGAATTTTTCAAACAAACTTTACAGCTCGTTTTCCTCCCTTCGAAGCTCGAATTTCCGAATCCCCTTCTTAATGCACACCTACACTATGATATGATACTTGAGCCCAATGTTCAGCTTCCTAGCTTCTACGGTTTGGGCTGTGGGCTGTAGATGTAGTTTCCTTTTGCCCACATAATTCAGTCTGTGTGTCCTAGAGAATATTCAAAATACCGAGTATGCAATTTTATTTATATTCTTTTATTGATTTAGAAACCTAGTTTTAGGTCGAGTAACCAATCAAAATGTGAATTTTTATACTCTGTACATGAAATGTACAAGAGTATATTAGGTTTGCGGGAGCTGAAAAATGTAACAGGCAGAAGGAGGCGTGGCAGACCCCACAAAGTATATATATTATTGATCAGCGTGACAAGACGAGTCGATCTAGCCCTGTCTGTCTGTCTGTCTGTCCGTCTGTCCGTCTGTCCGTCCGTATGAACATCTGGATCTCAGAGACTATAAGAGATAGAGACACAAAATTTTCCACAAAGATGCGTTATGTGTGTATTCTATACGAGTTTGTTTTATTTTTTTAGTTTTCCCCCCCACTTCCCCCCTATGGGGGTTTTCCCGATTTTCCATTCGTATAATCGCCTATATCTCGGAGACTATAAGACCTAGACACACCAAATTTTAGTCCAAGATACCTTGTGTGAATACGCAGAAAATGTATATTTTGGAATTCCCCTCCCTCCCCCCCTCTCCACCGCAACTGCGATTTTCTCTAACTCCCGTAATTCTTGGAATTTCGAACTAAAATTTTGCAAATACTCCCAGTTAGTAATTATGTGTCCGTATGCTAAGTTTCACTATGATAGACCGATTTACCAAGAAGTTATAGCCATAAATATATTTGCTGCTGCCAGCGCTGCTCAAGCGCTGCCCGCGGCTGTTGTTGATGTTGCTGTTTGGTTGACTGCGAAAATGCTTACATAGACACGAATTGATGCGCATAGGCATACATACACTCACACAGACGCAATTGCTATGTAAATGTGCAATTATACACCCTTTACGTGAGTTCGAATACCGAGAGAGGTAAAATCGATCCAATTTTTTTTTTCTTTTTATTTTCTATAATTATTGTAAACATATGTACAGAGTATTTCAAAGTCGGGACACCCGACTTTAGCTTTTTTACTTGTTCAAACAAACTTTACAGCTCGTTTTCCTCCCTTCGAAGCTCGAATTTTCCGAATCCCCTTCTTAATGGACACCTACACTATGATATGATACTTGAGCCCAATGTTCAGCTTCCTAGCTTCTACGGTTTGGGCTGTGGGCTGTAGATGTAGTTTCCTTTTGCCCACATAATTCAGTCTGTCTGTGCTAGAGAATATTCAAAATAACGAGTATGCAGTTTTATTTATATTCTTTTATTGATTTAGAAACCTAGTTTTAGGTCGAGTAACCAATCAAAATGTGAATTTTTCAAACAAACTTTACAGCTCGATTTCCCCCCTTCGAAGCTCGAATTTTCCGAAATTCCCCTTCTTAATGCACACCTACACTATGATATGATACTTGAGCCCAATGTTCAGCTTCCTAGCTTCTACGGTTTGGGCTGTGGGCTGTAGGTGTAGTTTCCTTTTGCCCACATAATTCAGTCTGTGTGTCCTAGAGAATATTCAAAATACAGAGTATGCAATTTTATTTATATTCTTTATTGATTTAGAAACCTAGTTTTAAGTCGAGTAACCAATCAAAATGTAAATTTTTCAAACAAACTTTACAGCTCGTTTTCCTCCCTTCGAAGCTCGAATTTTCCGAATCCCCTTCTTAATGGACACCTACACTATGATATGATACTTGAGCCCAATGTTCAGCTTCCTAGCTTCTACGGTTTGGGCTGTGGGCTGTAGATGTAGTTTCCTTTTGCCCACATAATTCAGTCTGTCTGTGCTAGAGAATATTCAAAATAACGAGTATGCAGTTTTATTTATATTCTTTTATTGATTTAGAAACCTAGTTTTAGGTCGAGTAACCAATCAAAATGTGAATTTTTCAAACAAACTTTACAGCTCGATTTCCCCCCTTCGAAGCTCGAATTTTCCGAATCCCCTTCTTAATGCACACCTACACTATGATATGATACTTGAGCCCAATGTTCAGCTTCCTAGCTTCTACGGTTTGGGCTGTGGGCTGTAGGTGTAGTTTCCTTTTGCCCACATAATTCAGTCTGTGTGTCCTAGAGAATATTCAAAATACAGAGTATGCAATTTTATTTATATTCTTTTATTGATTTAGAAACCTAGTTTTAAGTCGAGTAACCAATCAAAATGTAAATTTTTCAAACAAACTTTACAGCTCGTTTTCCCCCCTTCGAAGCTCGAATTTTCCGAATCCCCTTCTTACTATGATATGATACTTGAACACAAATTTCAGTTTCCTAGCTTCTACGATTTGGGCTGTGGGCTGTTGACGTAGTTTCCTTTTGCCCACATAATTCAGTCTGTGTGTCCTAGAGAATATTGAAAATACAAACAAACTTTACAGCTCGTTTTCCGCCCTTCGAAGCTCGAATTTTTCCGAATCCCCTTCTTAATGCACACCTACACTATGATATGATACTTGAGCCCAATGTTCAGCTTCCTAGCTTCTACGGTTTGGGCTGTGGGCTGTAGATGTAGTTTCCTTTTGCCCCATAATTAGGTCTGTCTGTGCTAGAGAATATTCAAAATACCGAGTATGCAGTTTTATTATATTCTTTTATTGATTTAGAAAACCTAGTTTTAGGTCGAGTAACCAATCAAAATGTGAATTTTTCAAACAAACTTTACAGCTCGATTTCCCCCCTTCGAAGCTCGAATTTTCCGAATCCCCTTCTTAATGCACACCTACACTATGATATGATACTTGAGCCCAATGTTCAGCTTCCTAGCTTCTACGGTTTGGGCTGTGGGCTGTAGATGTAGTTTCCTTTTGCCCACATAATTCAGTCTGTGTGTCCTAGAGAATATTCAAAATACCGCATATGCAATTTTATTTATATTCTTTTATTGATTTAGAAACCTAGTTTTAAGTCGAGTAACTAATCAAAATGTAAATTTTTCAAACAAACTTTACAGCTCGTTTTCCTCCCCTTCGAAGCTCGAATTTTCCGAATCCCCTTCTTAATGCACACCTACACTATGATATGATACTTGAGCCTAATGTTCAGCTTCCTAGCTTCTACGATTTGGGCTGTGGGCTGTTGACGTAGTTTCCTTTTGCCCACATAATTCAGTCTGTGTGTCCTAGAGAATATTCAAAATACCGGAGTATGCAGTTTTATTATATTCTTTTATTGATTTAGAAACCTAGGTTTAAGTCGAGTAACCAATCAAAATGTGAATTTCCAAACAAACTTTACAGCTCGTTTTCCTCCCTTTGTAGCTCGAATTTTCCGATATCCCCATTCTTAATGCACAGTTACACCTATGATATGATTCTTGAGCCCAATGTTCAGCTTCCTAGCTTCTACGGTTTGGGCTGTGGGCTGTGAATGTAGTTTCCTTTTGCCCACATAATTAGGTCTTTCTGTGCTAGAGAATATTCAAATACCGAGTAATGCAATTTTATTTATATTCTTTTATTGATTTAGAAACCTAGTTGTAAGTCGAGTAACCAATCAAAATGTAAATTTTTCAAACAAACTTTACAGCTCGTTTCCTCCCTTCGAAGCTCGAATTTTCCGAATCCCCTTCTAATGCACACCTACACTAGGATATGATACTTGAGCCTAATGTTCAGCTTTCCTAGCTCTTCTACGATTTGGGCTGTGGGCTGTTGACGTAGTTCCTTTTGCCCACATAATTCCAGTCTGTGTGTCCTAGAGAATATTCAAAATACCGAGTATGCAGTTTATGTATATTCTTTTATTGATTTAGAAACCTAGGTTTAAGTCGAGTAAACCAATCAAAATGTGAATTTTCCAAACAAACTTTACAGCTCGTTTTCCTCCCTTTGTAGCTCGAATTTTCCGAATCCCCTTCTTAATGCACACCTACACTATGGATATGATACTTGAGCCCAATGTTCAGCTTCCTAGGCTTCTACGGTTTGGGCTGTGGGCTGTAGGTGTAGTTTCCTTTTGCCCACATAATTCAGTCTGTCTGTGCTTGAGAATATTCAAAATAACGAGTATGCAGTTTTATTTATATTCTTTTATTGATTTAGAAACCTAGTTTTAGGTCGAGTAACCAATCAAAATGTGAATTTTTCAAACAAACTTTACAGCTCGTTTTCCTCCCTTCGAAGCTCGAATTTTCCCGAATCCCCTTCTTAATGCACACCTACACTATGATATGATACTTGACCCAATGTTCAGCTTCCTAGCTTCTACGGTTTGGGCTGTGGGCTGTAGATGTAGTTTCCTTTTGCCCACAGTAATTCAGTCTGTGTGTCCTAGAGAATATTCAAAATACCGAGTATGCAATTTTATTTATATTCTTTATTGATTTAGAACCTAGTTTTAGGTCGAGTAACCAATCAAAATGTGAATTTTTATACTCTGTACATGAAATGTACAAGAGTTATTAGGTTTGCGGGAGCTGAAAAATGTAACAGGCAGAAGGAGGCGGGCAGACCCCACAAAGTATATATATTATTGATCAGCGTGACAAGACGAGTCGATCTAGCCCTGTCTGTCTGTCTGTCTGTCCGTCTTGTCCGTCCGTATGAACACCTGGATCTCAGAGACTATAAGAGATAGAGACACAAATTTTCCACAAAGATGCGTTATGTGGTGTATTCTATACGAGTTTGTTTTATTTTTTTAGTTTTCCCCCCCCACTTCCCCCCTATGGGGGGTTTCCCCGATTTTCCATTCGTATATCGCCTATATCTCGGAGACTATAAGACCTAGGCACACCAAATTTAGTCCAAGATGCCTTGTGTGAATACGCAGAAAATGTATATTTTGGAATTCCCCTCCCTCCCCCTCTCCACCCGCAACTGCGATTTTCTCTAACTCCCGTAATTCTTGGAATTTCGAACTAAAATTTTGCAAATACTCCCAGTTAGTAATTATGTGTCCGTATGCTAAGTTTCACTATGATAGACCGATTTACCAAGAAGTTATAGCCATAAATATATTGCTGCTGCCAGCGCTGCTCAAGCGCTGCCCGCGCTGTTGTTGATGTTGCTGTTTGGTTGACTGCGAAAATGCTACATAGACACGAATTGATGCGCATAGGCATACATACACTCACACAGACGCAATTGCTATGTAAAGTGTGCAATTATACACCCTTTACGTGAGTTCGAATACCGAGAGAGGTAAAATCGATCCAATTTTTTTTTTCTTTTTTTTTTTTTTTTTTATTTTCTATAATTATTGTAAAACATATGTACAGAGTATTTCAAAGTCGGGACACCCGACTTTAGCTTTTTTTACTTGTTCAAAACAACTTTAACAGCTCGTTTTCCTCCCTTCGAAGCTCGAATTTTCCGAATTCCCTTCTTAATGGACACCTACACTATGATATGATACTTGAGCCCAATGTTCAGCTTCCTAGCTTCTACGGTTTGGGCTGTGGGCTGTAGATGTAGTTTCCTTTTGCCCACATAATTCAGTCTGTCTGTGCTAGAGAATATTCAAAATAACGAGTATGCAGTTTTATTTATATTCTTTTATTGATTTAGAGAAACCTAGTTTTTAGGTCGAGTAACCAATCAAAATGTGAATGTTTTCAAACAACTTTACAGCTCGATTTCCCCCCTTCGAAGCTCGATTTTCCGAATCCCCTTCTTAATGCACACCTACACTATGATATGATACTTGAGCCCAATGTTCAGCTTCCTAGCTTCTACGGTTTGGGCTGTGGGCTGTAGGTGTAGTTTCCTTTTGCCCACATAATTCAGTCTGTGTGTCCTAGAGAATATTCAAAATACAGAGTATGCAATTTTATTTATATTCTTTTATTGATTTAGAAACCTAGTTTTAAGTCGAGTAACCAATCAAAATGTAAATTTTTCAAACAAACTTTACAGCTCGTTTTCCCCCTTCGAAGCTCGAATTTTCCGAATCCCCTCTTACTATGATATGATATGAACACAAATTTCAGTTTCCTAGCTTCTACGATTTGGGCTGTGGGCTGTTGACGTAGTTTCCTTTTGCCCACATAATTCAGTCTGTGTGTCCTAGAGAATATTGAAAATACAAACAAACTTTACAGCTCGTTTTCCTCCCTTCGAAGCTCGAATTTTCCGAATCCCCTTCTTAATGCACAGCTACACTATGATATGATTCTTGAGCCCAATGTTCAGCTTCCTAGCTTCTACGGTTTGGGCTGTGGGCTGTTGATGTAGTTTCCGTTTGCCCACATAATTCAGTCTGTCTGTGCTTGAGAATATTCAAAATAACGAGTATGCAGTTTTATTATATTCTTTTATTGATTTAGAAACCTAGTTTTAGGTCGAGTAACCAATCAAAATGTGATTTTTCAAACAAACTTTACAGCTCGTTTTCCTCCCTTCGAAGCTCGAATTTTCCGAATCCCCTCTTAATGCACACCTACACTATGATATGATACTTGAGCCCAATGTTCAGCTTCCTAGCTTCTACGGTTTGGGCTGTGGGCTGTAGATGTAGTTTCCTTTGCCCACATAATTCAGTCTGTCTGTGCTAGAGAATATTCAAAATACCGAGTATGCAGTTTTATTTATATTCTTTTATTGATTTAGAAACCTAGTTTTAGGTCGAGTAGTACCAATCAAAATGTGAATTTTTCAAAACAAACTTTACAGCTCGATTTCCCCCTTCGAAGCTCGAATTTTCCGATCCCCTTCTTAAGCACACCTACACTATGATATGATACTTGAGCCCAATGTTCAGCTTCCTAGCTTCTACGGTTTGGGCTGTGGGCTGTAGGTGTTAGTTTCCTTTTGCCCACATAATTCAGTCTGTGTGTCCTAGAGAATATTCAAAAA
>NW_022060704.1:0-80150 GCF_003285725.1 Scaptodrosophila lebanonensis | reverse complement strand
TCTTCTTGTACATCTAAATGGAAATGTTCTAAGAGCCTATCTTGTAGTATGCTTTTCCTGCCAGTTGTGCTTAACCCCAGCTCGTTAAGCTTTTGCTTAAGGCATTGCACATTCAATGCCAAAATTGATTTTGCGTCCATGTTGGTGCAAGATTCACTCAATATTACAACAATAATGCAAACAACTAACAACGATCTTAACTTCTATAGTTAGTAAAGAAAATTTTTGTTGTAGCAAATAAAAATGGTTGGCAGTTTGGTTTCAAATACAAACTGCTTGTGCACTACTTTTCACCACACAAGCAAAAGCTTAACGAGCTGGGGTTAAGCACAACTGGCAGGAAAAGCATACTACAAGATAGGCTCTTAGAACATTTCCATTTAGATGTACAAGAAGAAGAAGAAGAGGCATATGAAGTAGGAAACGACAACAGTTCTACAGGCAGTGTGTTTGAAGCCGCTCGCGATGATGTAGGGATCAGCTGTTCGCGCTTTACATTGCGAGATGTGCAAGACAGTATTTCTTCATTCTCGGGTACGGCTCAGCTTGACATTAATCAATGGTTAAGTGAATTTGAGGATGTTGCGATCACTGTTGGGTGGGACGACTTGCAGAAATTTGTGTACGCTAAACAATTGTTAAGTGGAGCTGCAAAAATATATGCTAGAGGGCTGACAGGTGTGCGCAGTTGGCATAAACTGCAGGCAATGTTGAAGAAGGAGTTTGGAAAGCAAATGTGCGCAGCAGATGTGCACAAGTTATTAAGACGTAGACAGAAACATAATACTGAAACTTTTATGGAATACTTATACAGTTTGATAGAAATAGGAAGCCAATAAGTCTAGATGAGGAAAGCTTAGTGAACTATTTCATAGATGGAATACAGGATAGTCGAATCAACAAATCATGTTTATATCGTGCTAGAACAATAAATGAACTAAAATTGGAAATAGAAGTGTATGAGAAAATAAGTAGCCTAAACAAAGACAAGTTTTCAATTAAAGAGGGAACGAATTTTGTCAAGAAAGGCAAAGAGGATATACCAAAGCGAAACCAAATCCAGGGAAGCAAGCGGTGTTTTCGTTGCAACACAGAAGGCCACATTGCAAAAAATTGTAGTGAGCCAATGGTGTGCTTTATTTGTAACAAAACGGAGCATTTGGCAAAACAGTGCCAAGAAAAACAGGATAGTACAAGAAATCAACAAGCAGCTGTGTTGAAAGTTGGGAACGAAAAGACAGGCCCAATTTATAAAAAATGCACCATTGCTGGCTTTGAGTTTCAAGCTTTAATTGACACAGGGTGTCACCTTTGCATTGTTAGAGAGGATTTATTTGAAAAACTAAATGATGTGCGTCTAAAAAGAAATTCACGACAGTTGAGAGGCATAGGAAAAGGCGTGATTGTAACCATGGGAGAGTTCGAAACCAGCATGAAAATAGACAACATATGTTTCAGAGTTACCTTTAACGTCATCAAACAAAAGGACTTGGAATATACAGCTATTATAGGGAATAATGTACTTGGGTCAGTTGACATGTTATTCAGCTCCAATGGGGTCAAGTTTTTATGCAAAACAGAGGAATGGGCTGAGCCATTCAAAGGGATGTGTGTTCAGGAAGCTCTAACTGACAAATCTAATGAAGCTAAAGTCGATTTAAATCATTTACCAATATTGCAGAGAAAGGAAGTAGAGACCTTAATAGCCCAGTTGCTCCGAAGAAGGTAATCAAATCACCAGTTGAAATGAAAATTATTTTGGAGGATGACGTGCCTATATTCCAACATCCACGGAGAACTTCATTTGAAAATAAGTGCTTTATAGAAAAGCAACTTCAGGAATGGTTAGACCAAGGGATCGTGGTACCGAGTTCGTCAGAGTACGCTTCTCCAGTGGTACTGGTGTCAAAGAAAGAAGGCTCGAAGAGATTTTGTTGTGACTTTAGGAGGCTAAATAGAAAAATAAAAAAGGACAATTTTCCTATGACATTAATAGACGACGTGCTTGAACAACTACAGGGGTCAAAAATATTTACAACTCTGGATCTAAAGAACGGATTTTTTCATGTGCCAATCGAAGAGGGTTCCAGAAAGTTTACTTCCTTTGTGACCCATAATGGGCAATATGAGTTTACCCATGTTCCTTTTGGTATCTCAAATTCGCCAGCAGTGTTTTGTCGTTACATCAGTGCTGTATTAAGGAGCTTGATTCAATCAAAGAAAATCATCGTGTATATGGATGACATTGTCATTCCAACACAAAGTGTGGAGCAAGGAATTGATCACTTTGAAGATTTTTTACAAGTGGCAACAAAAGCTGGTTTGCGTATTAAGTGGGAGAAAGCTCAAATCTTGAAAAGAAACATACAATTTTTGGGGTAAAGTGCAGGCAATAGTGAATTATCCTGTTCCAAAAACTAGGCAAGCCTTGCAACGATTCTTAGGGCTTACATCCTATTTACGCCGATTTATTAGGAACTATGCTCTAGAGGCAAAGCCATTGACAGATCTACTTAGGAAGACACATACGCAAGATAGTAAATTCATCGAATTAAAGGAAGATGGTGTGATCGCTTTTGAATATCTTAAACAGTTGATAGTTAAGGCACCAATTTTAAGGCTGTATGATCCATCCGCGGATACCGAGGTACACACCGATGCCAGCAAACATGGGTTCGGGGGAGCTTTAATGCAAAAAAACCCAGAGGACCAGTTGTTCCATCCAATTGAGTATATGAGCCGTAAAACAACACAAAGTGAAGAGAAATATAGCTCATATGAACTTGAAGTCCTAGCAATAGTTAATGCTATTAGGAAGTGGCGGGTATAGCTCCTTGGTTTAAAGTTTAAAATTGTTACGGACTGTAACGCATTCGCTATGACATAAAAAAGGAGGACGTACCTACTAGAGTAGCAAGATGGGCGCTATTTTTGCAGGAGTTCAACTACGAAATAGAGCATAGGTCAGGCAGTCAAATGATGCACGTAGATGCTCTCAGTCGGCTGTCGTGTCTTTTAATTGAGGATTCTACAATATATAGAGGCCCAGGATAAAGACAATTGTATTGAGGAACTCTGACGTGTATGAAGACTTTTTTGTACGGAACGACATCTTATACAAAGATGCAAACAACGAATTGTTGGTTGTGCCAGAAGTAATGCAGGATGAAATTATAAGCATCGCACACAGAGAAGGTCATTTCGGTGTTAAAAAGACTAGAGATATTCTTGAGAAAGCATACTATATACATGGGATCCAGCCAAAAATTGAAAAAACAGTAAACAGTTGTGTGGAATGTTTGATCGCAGAAGCTAAACGTGGTAAAAAAGAGGGTTTGCTAATGCCAATAGACAAAGCCCAAGAGCCACTAGGAACCTTTCATATTGATCATGTTGGTCCTCTTACGGACACGAAAAAAAAAATATAATCACATAATGGCAGTTATTGATGGTTTCTCAAAATTTGTGCGGCTTTACCCTACAAAATCAACAGGGACAGAGGAAGTTCTTGATAGGCTGAGAAAACAAGCATCGGTATTCGGGAATCCCAGGCGAATTGTTGCAGACAGTGGGTCCGCATTTACTTCAAACGCGTTTTCTGAATATTGCCTTGACGAGGGAATTCAACTTTTACATATAGCAACCGGTATGCCACGAGGAAACGGTCAAGTGGAACGTGTACACAAAATCGTCATACCCATGTTAAACAAATTATGTCAGAACAATCCAGCAAATTGGTATACACAGGTGGATAAGGTGCAGCAAATATTAAATAATACAGCACCACGAAGCACAAAATATACCCCGTTTAAAATACTCATTGGAGTTGATATGAAAACAAAAGATAAAGATATTAGAACATTGCTTGAGGACATAGATATTGAAGAGCTTCAGGAAGATCGTGAAGAAATAAGAAAAATAGCACAAGGAAATATCGAACAGATCCAGAAAGAAAATAAGAAAAGTTTTAATAAGAAAAGAACAGTCGAAACAGTTTATAATATTGGTGATTTAATAGCCATCAAAAGGACACAGTACGGAACGAACATGAAATTACGCCCTAAATTTTTTGGACCTTATAAAGTTGTGAAGAAAATGAATCATGGAAGATATGAGGTACAGAAGTAGGCAAACAGGAAGGACAAAATTGTACTACAACAGCGGCAGAGTTTATGAAAAAGTGGGAATTGTTCGGGACGAACAAAGGATCAGGAAGGCCGAATGTAGGATAGGCAGAAGATGGGAGTTGTAGTGTACAGGGTAGTAAGAGAATGGTAATCGATATTACCCTTCGATAGGATTGTCGACACAAGTGAACGGCACTCGTTGTTCGTCGTTCAAGGGAGAGTGTAGTGTTATACGTCCGCTAAGGCGTCAAGTTGAGTTTTATAATAATCGTGTGTTGTGTGCATATTTCATACAGTAAACTAAAGTAAACCTTGTAAACGTAAACTTAAATACTAATATTATCGTTAAATAATTAAAGCACTGAGAATTAAACTGAATAAAATACATTTGTGTAAACCCACATACATACATACATACATACATATATATGTATGTTTCTCATTACTTTTTCAACCGACACGAACGAACTTTTGCTTGTTGTGTGTGTGAGTGTGTGTATGTGATGTCCCCAACTATTTGATATTTGTTGTTGCTGCATAAAGTTATTAATGAAAACCCTAATGCCAAATGCACTAAACAAAGAAAAAATTACTTTGTAAGGAAGTTTTATTTCCAGCTGGGGTATAACTCAGCTGTTTAGGGTTCATTTACAAGAAAATTTATAAATGTGACGGAACCATGCGACAAGAGGGACTCGATGCACACTGTAGGGTGTCAGTCGCCTTGCGGCCGGTAAACTCCGTTGGTCGAGTGGGCTATTTCATCGTTGTTCACTTTCTTTTCTTATTGTCTTCTTATTGCTGGTGGATGGTTTTTGTTGTAATGGATTTATTTGCATGTGTCTTTGTATCGTTGTATTGTTTCATTGTTAAAATTCATTTTTATTTATTTATTTTTTTTGTTTTATTTTATTTATTTATTTATTTTGTTCCAGATATTGTTTATTGTTGTTCAGATTTACAGATACAGATACAAAATAACCATGGAGGCAATGTGACGAACTGGTTCGGCTCACTGGTTCGTCTGCCAAGTGACATGGAACATCACTGACGACTCTGCTGATGACGTCACTGCCTCTATGCACTTTTCGTTTGCACATTTGGGTTTTATTTTGTCACTGCTGCTTTTGTTGTTGTTTTACGCTCACTGTGCTGCGTTTGTTTTGTTGTTTTGTTGTAAATTTTTATTCACTGTTCTTATATTGTTGCTTTCGTTGTAATATTATTGCTTGGTGTTCGCTGTTGCTGCGTATTGTCACTACACTGTGTTGTTGGATTTGTTTTGATCACATAAAAAAAAAACAAAAAATAAAATTTCCTTGTATGGTAATTTGCACTGGATAGATCTTTGTTGGTATCATTGGATTCCTTTGTCAGGTTGCTCCAACACACACAAAAAAAAATATGTAAAAAAAAGTATTATATTCTCTTATGTTGTCCTTTTTTATAGCCTGTACCCAAAGGGTGAAAGGCTATACTAGTTTTGTGCGCATGTATGTAACACACAGAAGGAGGCGTGGCAGACCCCACAAAGTATATATATTCTTGATCAGGATGAGAAGACGAGTCGATATAGCCATGTCCGTCTGTCTGTATGAGCGCAAGGATCTCAGTAAGTACAAGAGCTAGGATAACCAAAATTGGTATCAAGGTTCCTATAAGCCCTAGGCAGAACGAGTTTGTATATTTTTTCTGATACACCCCCCCCCCCCCCACTCCCCCGCAATTCATATTTTTTCTTATAACTTCCGTAATTCTCGGAATTTTAAATTTTGGTAGGTACATCCAGTTAGTACTAATGTGTCCGTGTGCCAAATTTCATCATGATAGGTCAATTCTGAAAAAAGTTATAGCCATAAGTAAAATCACTGCTCATGTGCTGCCTCTGCCGGCAGCGCTGCCCGCAGATGTTGTTGTTGTTGCTGCTTTTGTTCAACTTTGTGCTGCATACATACACGCATATAAACACGCATAGGTACGTAATGTAAATGTATGCTGTTTAAACTGAACATAAACATGTATTCTAATTTAATTTAATTAATTATTTTAATTAATTAATTCATTAATTTTTTTAAAAATTTAATTTTTAAAAAATTTTTTTTTTTTTTTAATTTTTCCTTTTTGTGGAGAGTACAGGCTATTTTACTGTCGGGCTTGCTCGGCTGTAGCGTTCTATCTTGTTTTCACTGTTTCATGTTGTCTCGCTGTGTTCACTGTACTGCTTTGCTTGTTTTTTTTTTCTCACTGTGTATCGTCCACTTTATTGGACCGCTCGTTGTTGGATTTATATATTTTTAATTATTTCACTGTGTCAGTTTTGCTTGTTCACTATGTCTTACTCGTTGTTGTTGTTATTTTGGCACTGTATATAAATGTTGACTGCTCTGCTTCGGTCGTTGCTTGTTTCACTTAATTTTATATATTTCACTGTGTATAGGCCTTTTGCTTTCTCGTGTTGTACATATCTCTTCATTGCGTTTGTTTCACTTGTATGGTCTTAGCACTGCACATTGCGCGACGGCGGCGTCGGCGTCAAGAGAGCGCAAGCGGGATCGAGAGAGAATGCAGCCGGTGCCGGCTGCGCTGCTCAGCGCGTGTCGCGAGCCGTTAGGTCGAGCAAAGCAGCGAGAGCGCCGATTGTTGGATTTGTACGTGTGTTAAGCCGTTGCTTGGGCTTCTGCATGTGCATTAAATTTGGCATGTGCCAAATTTTCTATGGTGCAGCTTCTATGACCATTTCCTAACCTACAGTGGCATCGAATATGGGACTTTAATCCATTTTTCCCTTAATTTTCTTTCAGCGTTGTCACAGGGTCCCTGCTCGGGCGCCACTTGTAAAGAAGTTTTATTTCCAGCTGGGGTATAACTCAGCTGTCCAGGGTTCATTTACAAGAAAATTTATAAATGTGACGGAACCATGCGACAAGAGGGACTCGATGCACACTGTAGGGTGTCGGTCGCCTTGCGGCCGGTAGTTTTGGCGTTATGTCTGCATGCTCATGCGCTGCAAACATAACCTCCAAAACTCCGTTGGTCGAGTGGGCTATTTCATCTATCGCGGTTCATACACGCTATACATGAAATAGGCCCACTGTAGCCGCTGGCGCTGGAGGATGCGGGGGCGGAATAGGGCTCGTTTTGACGTTATATTGCCGGTTCATACGCAGCAATATAACAATCAACACTCGTTTGCTTTTTCAGTCACACCTTACATAAATTCTGACTCGAGCCTGGTATATATGTAAGTTGCGCTCATAGCGTGGGCGGATTTCTGAAATATTCTTTACAATGCCTTTTATTCGGGATTTCGTTGTCATTGGTCCTACATTGCACCACGTTTATTGCCTGATTGCCATAACTTACGTGGATTTGATCCTATGCCTCGCTGCTAACATACGTCTGGTCGTATGGTCGCCGAAGAAGAGAGCGAGCTTCCGTTTTCGTTCGCCCTTCTCGCCTCCGTTCGTGTGACCTAATTATCTTTTTCTAAAATCCCTATGCAAGCGTGGGCGGTGATGCCGGCCCGTTTATTCTCCCTCTATTCAAAAGATCTTTGCTGCGTAACTCTTCTTGTATGCAGTGTGGTGAAATACAATTGAATCTTAAGTCTAGTAGCAGTGTAATTGGTATAAAGAAACTTCAATGTGCAAACTTAAATCTAATAACAGTAGTGGAATCTTAAGGCTAGTAAAAAAAATGTGCACTATTCAGAACCGTGCAAAAAATAATAAAAATAGAAAAATCTTAGTGCTAATAATATTTGTGGCGCAGAATTTTACTGCGTTACAACTTTTAAAAATGTTATATAATTTTCAATTAATTAACATTTCTTGCTCTGTTAGTGCAAGGCGAATGAACATACATACATACATAGATGTGTACATATACATAGATGTGCACATATGTATGGACATTCACACATTAGTGTCTCACATTTTGCTTTGGCTATTTCAATCGTTTGCACGCAACTACACGAACAGCTGCTTGCATGTGTGTGTGTATGTATACTTAGTTTTCCCCAACTGTTTGATATTTTGTATTGTTTGTTCTGCCTGCTTTTATAAAATGTATATTTTGAAAATCCTTGAATGAAAAGTTGTAGATTTAGTTACGTAAATTACTTTACCCAAATTTTAAATCGATCGGACTAAATTTATAACACAAACTTTTCATTTGAAATAGTGAATAAATATTAGAACCCCAATAATTCAAGCTCCAACACAAATTTCGAAAATCCGAGTATGCAGTTTTGTTTGTATTCTTTAATTGAATTTAGAAACTAAGTTTTAGATCGATCGGTTGAAAAATGCGGATTTTTCAAACAAACTTTGGAGCTACTTTTCCCCCCTTTGGAGCTAGAATTTTCCAAAATCCCTTCTTAATGCTCTTACCGTTTGGGCTGTGGGCTGTTGACGCGGTTTCCTTTTGTGCCCCAAGAAAACCCCAATAATTCAAGCTCCAACAAAAAATTTAAAAAACCGAGTATGGTGTTTTCTTTGTATTCTTTTATTGATTTCAGAAACCAAGTTTTATGTCGGTCGGCTATAAAATGCGGATTTTTCAAGCAAACTTTGGAGATCGTTTTCCCCCCTTTGGAGTTCGAATTTTCCAAAATCCCTTCTTAGTGCGCATCTACAACATGATAGGATACTTGAGCCCAAATTTCAGCATCCTAGCTTTTACCGTGTGGGCTGTAGCCTGTTGACGCCGTTTGCTTTTCTGCCTCAACATTTTTTTACAGGAAAACTCCCATATTTTAGGCTCCAAAAAAATATCAAAAAACCAAGTACACAGTTTTTCTTGGAATTATTCTGAGAGTATACAAACTAAATTTGAAGTTAATCAGATGAAAACTGTAGATTTTTCATACAAACGTTGGAGCCTGTTTTCCCCCTTTGGAGCTCGAGTTTTCCAAAATCCCTTCTTAGTGGGCACCTAGACTATGAAAGGATACTTGAGTCCAAATTTCAGCTTCCTAGCCTTTACCGTTTGGGCTGTGCGTTGATCACCAATCAGTCAGTCAGTCAGTTAGTCAGTCAGGAAAATCTGTTTTATATATATAGATGTATTAAATTTTTTAATTCAACACTAAATTGTGTCTTCAATTCCAAATATGATTGTTGTGAATGTAAAAGGTGTGTTTCTGCTTTTGTAAATCGCATGAATAAACTCACAAAATAGGCTTAGCGATAAATTACTCTTAGATTTGTTCAGAGTATATTTGTAGCGTTGTTAGCTAACACTAAAACGGTAAGTCGCTGTAAATATCCGATCAGCTGAGATGCTAGAGATGGGAATGTGTCGGATGCTCTATGTGTTAGAGCATCAAAACTATCGATAGTTGAACCCGTCGATACAATCAATAATTCCATCGAATTTTCAATGCAATTAACAGAAAATTTAAATAATAACATCTTATAAATTATTAAGATCAATTAGAACAAATCATATACAAACATACATATGTAAATCTGTACATGATGTCTCCAACTATTTGATATTTGCGTTCTTTGTAATTTGTTATTACTGCATAAAGTTACTAATGAAAACTCTAATGCCAAATGTACTAAACAAAGAAAAAAATACTTTTAAAAATGTTAAATACATTTTAATAATTTGTGTACATTCACACATTATTGTCTCACATTTTGCTTTGGCTATTTCAATCTTTTGCACGCAACTACACGAACAGCTGCTTGCATGTGTATGTGTGTGTATGTATACTTAGTTTTCCCCAACTGTTTGATATTTTGTATTGTTTGTTCTGCCTGCATTTGTAAAATGCATATTTTGAAAATCCTTGAATGCAAAGTTGTAGATTTAGTTACGTAAATTACATTACCCAAATTTTAAATCGATCGGACTAAATTTATAACACAAACTTTTCATTTGAAATAGTGAATAAATATTAAAACCCCAATAATTCAAGTTCCAACACAAATTTCGAAAATCCGAGTCTGCAGTTTTGTTTGTATTCTTTTATAGATTATCAAAATCAAATTTAATCAAATTTGATCGGTGCAGAAATGCAGAATTTTCAAACAAACTTTGGAGCTCGTTTTCCCCCCTTTGGAGCTTCAATTTTCCAAAATCCCTTCTTAGTGGGCACCTACACCATGAAAGGATACTGGAGTCCAAATTTCATCTTTTACCGTTTGGGCTGTGCGTTGATCACCAATTAGTCAGGACAAACTGTTTTATATATAGAGATAACGCAACGTTTTAAGATAGACTATGTGCAAAAAAGGGGAATAATTATAAGGGTATATCCTAATTTTAAATTCACATTTGAGTCTTTTCGTGCCATATTGAGTCAATACGGTCACGCACAAACTCGGAATATGAAACACGGCACTCGTGTCAATGCCGTGCAGCGATGAGCCATGATCAAAAAGCACTGACAATTCTCATCTCAATTTGCTAGAATAAAACTTTCGATAGCAGAATAATAAGCAGAATATTTAAATAATAAAATCTAATTATTTATTGAGATCAATAAGAACAAATCATATACATACATACATCTGCCCGCAATGCGAAGCAGAATATGCGTAGCTCCGTTATTCGGTTTCTGCTTTACTATCGCTTACGCAGTCGTTGCCTAGCGACGGTAACTGTAAACTTTTGGCGTTTTGCCTTTGCAATTAACATTAAATGGTCAAAACGAAAGAAGAAAAGCGAGCCAATGACTTGCAGTTGTTGTTGTTTTTAGAGCATTATTTTTTTTTACCATCAAATAACTGTGTTCGATTGCCCAATGTATACATTAATACGAATGTACATACATGCTATATTCATACACAGGCATACATACATACATACATATGTATGTTTCTCTTTACTTTTTCAACCGTACGTAGAGAACCGCACACATAGACACGAACTGTTGCTTGTTCTGTGTGTGAGTGTGTGTATGTGATGTCCCCAACTATTTGATATTTGTTGTTGCTGCATAAAGTTATTAATGAAAACACTAAGGCCAAATGCTCTAAACAAAGAAAAAATTACTTTAAAAAATGTTATATAATTTTCAATTACTTAATATTTCTTGCTCTGTCAGTGCAAGACGAATGTACATGCATACATATGTAGATACATATGTACATACATAGATGTGCACATGTATATGGACATTCACACATTAGTGTCTCACATTTTGCTTTGGCTATTTCAATCGTTTGCACGCAACTACACGAACAGCTGCTTGCATGTGTATGTATACTTAGTTTTCCCCAACTGTTTGATATTTTGTATTGTTTGTTCTACCTGCTTTTGTAAAATATATATTTTGAAAATCCTTGAATGCAAAGTTGTAGATTTAGTTACGTAAATTACATTACCCAAATTTTAAATCGATCGGACTAAATTTATAACACAAACTTTAAATTTGAAATAGTGAATAAATATTAAAACCCCAATAATTCAAGTTCCAACACAAATTTCGAAAATCCGAGTCTGCAGTTTTGTTTGTATTCTTTTATAGATTATCAAAATCAAATTTAAAGTTTATCGGTGCAGAAATGCAGAATTTTCAAACAAACTTTGGAGCTCGTTTTCCCCCCTTTGGAGCTTCAATTTTCCAAAATCCCTTCTTAGTGGGCACCTACACCATGAAAGGATACTTGAGTCCAAATTTCATCTTTTACCGTTTGGGCTGTGCGTTGATCACCAATTAGTCAGGACAAACTGTTTTATATATAGAGATAACGCAACGTTTTAAGATAGACTATGTGCAAAAAAGGGGAATAATTATAAGGGTATATCCTAATTTTAAATTCACATTTGAGTCTTTTCGTGCCATATTGAGTCAATACGGTCACGCACAAACTCGGAATATGAAACACGGCACTCGTGTCAATGCCGTGCAGCGATGAGCCATGATCAAAAAGCACTGACAATTCTCATCTCAATTTGTTAGAATAAAACTTTCGATAGCAGAATAATAAGCAGAATATTTAAATAATAAAATCTAATTATTTATTGAGATCAATAAGAACAAATCATATACATACATACATCTGCCCGCAATGCGAAGCAGAATATGCGTAGCTCCGTTATTCGGTTTCTGCTTTACTATCGCTTACGCAGTCGTTGCCTAGCGACGGTAACTGTAAACTTTTGGCGTTTTGCCTTTGCAATTAACATTAAATGGTCAAAACGAAAGAAGAAAAGCGAGCCAATGACTTGCAGTTGTTGTTGTTTTTAGAGCATTATTTTTTTTTACCATCAAATAACTGTGTTCGATTGCCCAATGTATACATTAATACGAATGTACATACATGCTATATTCATACACAGGCATACATACATACATACATATGTATGTTTCTCTTTACTTTTTCAACCGTACGTAGAGAACCGCACACATAGACACGAACTGTTGCTTGTTCTGTGTGTGAGTGTGTGTATGTGATGTCCCCAACTATTTGATATTTGTTGTTGCTGCATAAAGTTATTAATGAAAACACTAAGGCCAAATGCGCTAAACAAAGAAAAAATTACTTTTAAAAATGTTATATAATTTTCAATTACTTAATATTTCTTGCTCTGTCAGTGCAAGACGAATGTACATGCATACATATGTAGATACATATGTACATACATAGATGTGCACATGTATATGGACATTCACACATTAGTGTCTCACATTTTGCTTTGGCTATTTCAATCGTTTGCACGCAACTACACGAACAGCTGCTTGCATGTGTATGTATACTTAGTTTTCCCCAACTGTTTGATATTTTGTATTGTTTGTTCTGCCTGCATTTGTAAAATGCATATTTTGAAAATCCTTGAATGCAAAGTTGTAGATTTAGTTACGTAAATTACATTACCCAAATTTTAAATCGATCGGACTAAATTTATAACACAAACTTTTCATTTGAAATAGTGAATAAATATTAAAACCCCAATAATTCAAGTTCCAACACAAATTTCGAAAATCCGAGTCTGCAGTTTTGTTTGTATTCTTTTATAGATTATCAAAATCAAATTTAAAGTTGATCGGTGCAGAAATGCAGAATTTTCAAACAAACTTTGGAGCTCGTTTTCCCCCCTTTGGAGCTTCAATTTTCCAAAATCCCTTCTTAGTGGGCACCTACACCATGAAAGGATACTTGAGTCCAAATTTCATCTTTTACCGTTTGGGCTGTGCGTTGATCACCAATTAGTCAGGACAAACTGTTTTATATATAGAGATAACGCAACGTTTTATCTTAAAACGTGCAAATGTGCAAAAAAGGGGAATAATTATAAGGGTATATCCTAATTTTAAATTCACATTTGAGTCTTTTCGTGCCATATTGAGTCAATACGGTCACGCACAAACTCGGAATATGAAACACGGCACTCGTGTCAATGCCGTGCAGCGATGAGCCATGATCAAAAAGCACTGACAATTCTCATCTCAATTTGCTAGAATAAAACTTTCGATAGCAGAATATTTAAATAATAAAATCTAAGTATTTATTGAGATCAATAAGAACAAATCATATACATACATACATCTGCCCGCAATGCGAAGCAGAATATGCGTAGCTCCGTTATTCGGTTTCTGCTTTACTATCGCTTACGCAGTCGTTGCCTAGCGACGGTAACTGTAAACTTTTGGCGTTCTGCCTTTGCAATTAACATTAAATGGTCAAAACGAAAGAAGAAAAGCGAGCCAATGACTTGCAGTTGCTGTTGTTTTTAGAGCATTATTTTTTTTACCATCAAATAACTGTGTTCGATTGCCCAATGTATACATTAATACGAATGTACATACATGCTATATTCATACACAGGCATACATACATACATACATATGTATGTTTCTCTTTACTTTTTCAACCGTACGTAGAGAACCGCACACATAGACACGAACTGTTGCTTGTTCTGTGTGTGAGTGTGTGTATGTGATGTCCCCAACTATTTGATATTTGTTGTTGCTGCATAAAGTTATTAATGAAAACACTAAGGCCAAATGCGCTAAACAAAGAAAAAATTACTTTTAAAAATGTTATATAATTTTCAATTACTTAATATTTCTTGCTCTGTCAGTGCAAGACGAATGTACATGCATACATATGTAGATACATATGTACATACATAGATGTGCACATGTATATGGACATTCACACATTAGTGTCTCACATTTTGCTTTGGCTATTTCAATCGTTTGCACGCAACTACACGAACAGCTGCTTGCATGTGTGTGTGTGTGTATGTATACTTAGTTTTCCCCAACTGTTTGATATTTTGTATTGTTTGTTCTGCCTGCTTTTGTAAAATGTATATTTTCAAAATCCTTGAATGCAAAGTTGTAGATTTAGTTACGTAAATTACATTACCCAAATTTTAAATCGATCGGACTAAATTTATAACACAAACTTTCCATTTGAAATAGTGAATAAATATTAAAACCCCAATAATTCAAGTTCCAACACAAATTTCGAAAATCCGAGTCTGCAGTTTTGTTTGTATTCTTTTATAGATTATCAAAATCAAATTTAAAGTTGATCGGTGCAGAAATGCAGAATTTTCAAACAAACTTTGGAGCTCGTTTTCCCCCCTTTGGAGCTTCAATTTTCCAAAATCCCTTCTTAGTGGGCACCTACACCATGAAAGGATACTTGAGTCCAAATTTCATCTTTTACCGTTTGGGCTGTGCGTTGATCACCAATTAGTCAGGACAAACTGTTTTATATATAGAGATAACGCAACGTTTTATCTTAAAACGTGCAAATGTGCAAAAAAGGGGAATAATTATAAGGGTATATCCTAATTTTAAATTCACATTTGAGTCTTTTCGTGCCATATTGAGTCAATACGGTCACGCACAAACTCGGAATATGAAACACGGCACTCGTGTCAATGCCGTGCAGCGATGAGCCATGATCAAAAAGCACTGACAATTCTCATCTCAATTTGCTAGAATAAAACTTTCGATAGCAGAATATTTAAATAATAAAATCTAAGTATTTATTGAGATCAATAAGAACAAATCATATACATACATACATCTGCCCGCAATGCGAAGCAGAATATGCGTAGCTCCGTTATTCGGTTTCTGCTTTACTATCGCTTACGCAGTCGTTGCCTAGCGACGGTAACTGTAAACTTTTGGCGTTCTGCCTTTGCAATTAACATTAAATGGTCAAAACGAAAGAAGAAAAGCGAGCCAATGACTTGCAGTTGCTGTTGTTTTTAGAGCATTATTTTTTTTACCATCAAATAACTGTGTTCGATTGCCCAATGTATACATTAATACGAATGTACATACATGCTATATTCATACACAGGCATACATACATACATACATATGTATGTTTCTCTTTACTTTTTCAACCGTACGTAGAGAACCGCACACATAGACACGAACTGTTGCTTGTTCTGTGTGTGAGTGTGTGTATGTGATGTCCCCAACTATTTGATATTTGTTGTTGCTGCATAAAGTTATTAATGAAAACACTAAGGCCAAATGCGCTAAACAAAGAAAAAATTACTTTTAAAAATGTTATATAATTTTCAATTACTTAATATTTCTTGCTCTGTCAGTGCAAGACGAATGTACATGCATACATATGTAGATACATATGTACATACATAGATGTGCACATGTATATGGACATTCACACATTAGTGTCTCACATTTTGCTTTGGCTATTTCAATCGTTTGCACGCAACTACACGAACAGCTGCTTGCATGTGTGTGTGTGTATGTATACTTAGTTTTCCCCAACTGTTTGATATTTTGTATTGTTTGTTCTGCCTGCTTTTGTAAAATGTATATTTTCAAAATCCTTGAATGCAAAGTTGTAGATTTAGTTACGTAAATTACATTACCCAAATTTTAAATCGATCGGACTAAATTTATAACACAAACTTTTCATTTGAAATAGTGAATAAATATTAGAACCCCAATAATTCAAGCTCCAACACAAATTTCGAAAATCCGAGTATGCAGTTTTGTTTGTATTCTTTAATTGAATTTAGAAACTAAGTTTTAGGTCGATCGGTTGTAAAATGCGGATTTTTCAAACAAACTTTGTAGCTACTTTTCCCCCCTTTGGAGCTAGAATTTTCCAAAATCCCTTCTTAATGCTCTTACCGTTTGGGCTGTGGGCTGTTGACGCGGTTTCCTTTTGTGCCCCAAGAAAACCCCAATAATTCAAGCTCCAACAAAAAATTTAAAAAACCGAGTATGGTGTTTTCTTTGTATTCTTTTATTGATTTCAGAAACCAAGTTTTATGTCGATCGGCTATAAAATGCGGATTTTTCAAACAAACTTTGGAGATCGTTTTCCCCCCTTTGGAGTTCGAATTTTCCAAAATCCCTTCTTAGTGCGCATCTACAACATGATAGGATACTTGAGCCCAAATTTCAGCATCCTAGCTTTTACCATGTGGGCTGTAGCCTGTTGACGCGGTTTGCTTTTGTGCCTCAACATTTTTTTACAGGAAAACTCCCATATTTTAGGCTCCAAAAAAATATCAAAAAACCAAGTACACAGTTTTTCTTGGAATTATTCTGAGAGTATACAAACTAAGTTAATCAGATGAAAACTGTAGATTTTTCATACAAACGTTGGAGCCTGTTTTCCCCCTTTGGAGCTCGAGTTTTCCAAAATCCCTTCTTAGTGGGCACCTAGACTATGAAAGGATACTTGAGTCCAAATTTCAGCTTCCTAGCCTTTACCGTTTGGGCTGTGCGTTGATCACCAATCAGTCAGTCAGTCAGTTAGTCAGTCAGGAAAATCTGTTTTATATTTATAGATGTATTAAATTTTTTAATTCAACACTAAATTGTGTCTTCAATTCCAAATATGATTGTTGTGAATGTAAAAGGTGTGTTTCTGCTTTTGTAAATCGCATGAAATAGGCTTAACGATAAATTACTCTTAGATTTGTTCAGAGTATATTTGTAGCGTTGTTAGCTAACACTAAAACGGTAAGTCGCTGTAAATATCCGATCAGCTGAGATGCTAGAGATGGGAATGTGTCGGATGCTCTATGTGTTAGAGCATCAAAACTATCGATAGTTGAACCCGTCGATACAATCAATAATTCCATCGAATTTTCAATGCAATTAACAGAAAATTTAAATAATAACATCTTATAAATTATTAAGATCAATTAGAACAAATCATATACAAACATACATATGTAAATCTGTACATGATGTCTCCAACTATTTGATATTTGCGTTCTTTGTAATTTGTTATTGCTGCATAAAGTTACTAATGAAAACTCTAAGAAAAAAATACTTTTAAAAATGTTAAATAAATTTTAATTAATTGTGTACATTCACACATTATTGTCTCACATTTTGCTTTGGCTATTTCAATCTTTTGCACGCAACTACACGAACAGCTGCTTGCATGTGTATGTGTGTGTATGTATACTTAGTTTTCCCCAACTGTTTGATATTTTGTATTGTTTGTTCTGCCTGCATTTGTAAAATTCATATTTTGAAAATCCTTGAATGCAAAGTTGTAGATTTAGTTACGTAAATTACATTACCCAAATTTTAAATCGATCGGACTAAATTTATAACACAAACTTTTCATTTGAAATAGTGAATAAATATTAAAACCCCAATAATTCAAGTTTCAACACAAATTTCGAAAATCCGAGTCTGCAGTTTTGTTTGTATTCTTTTATAGATTATCAAAATCAAATTTAATCAAATTTGATCGGTGCAGAAATGCAGAATTTTCAAACAAACTTTGGAGCTCGTTTCCCCCCTTTGGAGCTTCAATTTTCCAAAATCCCTTCTTAGTGGGCACCTACACCATGAAAGGATACTTGAGTCCAAATTTCATCTTTTACCGTTTGGGCTGTGCGTTGATCACCAATTAGTCAGGACAAACTGTTTTATATATAGAGATAACGCAACGTTTTAAGATAGACTATGTGCAAAAAAGGGGAATAATTATAAGGGTATATCCTAATTTTAAATTCACATTTGAGTCTTTTCGTGCCATATTGAGTCAATACGGTCACGCACAAACTCGGAATATGAAACACGGCACTCGTGTCAATGCCGTGCAGCGATGAGCCATGATCAAAAAGCACTGACAATTCTCATCTCAATTTGCTAGAATAAAACTTTCGATAGCAGAATAATAAGCAGAATATTTAAATAATAAAATCTAATTATTTATTGAGATCAATAAGAACAAATCATATACATACATACATCTGCCCGCAATGCGAAGCAGAATATGCGTAGCTCCGTTATTCGGTTTCTGCTTTACTATCGCTTACGCAGTCGTTGCCTAGTGTAATAATATGTGGAGTTTCAAGAATGGACCGCCATGTAATAATATGTGGAGTTTTCATTAGTGAACTTATTCTTCTTTCATTTATGTACTTTGTTCCATTGGTATAAACTTATACTGACTTCTTACATTTTACTTAAAGTGAACTTAGCTAAAGCCTCGTAGCTGCGCTGCCAGAGACGCCGGCAGCGGAGCGGCCGCATTATGTATTTTACTTATGTACTTGTACTCAGCGCTGTTGGCAGCGAGAGCGCGAGGGAGAATGTTATGTGCACTTGAGGTGGCTGACACTAGTTGCACTGACACTGCACTTATGTCGCCCAATGCATGTGCGATCATATTACATCGCGTCCGAATTATGCTTGGCTTTTTGAATTAATTTATTCACTGCAATAAAGTGTTACAGTGTATGTTCTTAAGAGTGCACTGCGTACAGTGTGTACTCCTTATGTATGCACACTACATCTCCCTCCTTTTGAAAAATAACGTAATATTATGAAGTTATTTTCTAAATTATTTATCTATTAATTTCATGTATATCTAGTTATGAGATATGTTTATATCTTTATGATTCGTTTCTTATTAATCTATTTGTTTTGTTTGTTTAATAATGTTTTTAAAGGGAAAATTGATATATGTATGTATATACTTATTTGTATGTATAAATTTTGTTTTTTTTTATCTTATTTTTATTTTTTTTTATTTTTTTTTTTTACTATTATTATTTTTTTTTTCGATGGAATCATAGAAAATTGATGTATATATTTTTTTTTTAATGTATTTATTGATATTTATATATATGTATTTATGCTTGTGTATGTCCATACTTCAAGTTACGAATTAAAAATCTTTAACCTATCCTTATGTACTGTTTGTTTTTTGTCTTTATTATTTGATATTATTGTGTTATTATTTTCTTCTACTTTTTCTACCTTATATGGTCCTGTATATTTAAAATCTAGCTTGTGACCTGTTTCATTTTTCAATAGAACCTGGTCTCCTATTTTTAACTTCAGATCTAAACTATTCTTGTCATAACTAATTTTCTGTTTATGTTTATTTGACTCTAGCATTAATCTTGCTCTTTTCAAAGCTTGTTCTATCCTAAACTTAGATTCCTTAGCATAATCTTCTATATTGTAAAGTGGTTCTATTCTATCTATGCTATTGAAATACTCTGGTAAATTTGAGGTTCTACCAAAAACTAGCTCGTATGGACAGTAATCATGTGCCATTGAGGGTGTAGTATTAAAAGAATATACGAAGTACTGTAACCACACATCCCAATCTGATTTGTCGACTGAGATGTATGACCTGATGAACTCATTAAATGTTCTGTGGCTTCGCTCCACGGTTCCTACAGTCTGGTGATGATGTGCAGTAGATGTTATGTTTTTAATATTTAGATTTTTACATAAATCTTCAATTATTGAATTCTTATACTCTGTTCCCATGTCCGTAATGAACGTCTTCATTGGACCATACTTCAGAATAAAATGTTCAAATATAGCCTTGGCTACTGTCTTGGGGCTCTGGTATGTTTAGTCTGGCTCTGGTATGTTTAGTCGATTTCGACTTTTGGCATTTTCGACATTTTTTTATATAATTTGTAATGTCTCTTGTTATATTTTTCCAGTAATAATGCCTTTTTATTTTTGCCATTGTTCTTGCTATACCCGTATGGCTTCCTTGTATTGGATCGTCATGGAATGTAAACAGTATTGCTTCTTTTTCTTTATTTATTTGGGTCACCGGCTTGAGTAGCGCTACTCTTAATGATTTCAATATTTTATTGCCCATTTCTTTAAAAGATTCTATTGAAGTTGTTTCAAAAATCTTTTCGCTCGGTGCCACTTTGAGTCGGCTGATATTAAGCACACCGGCTTGCCTTTCAAGCCTTTGGAAGAACTGACCTAAGTCGAGAATTCCATTGGAGTACATATCGCTAACATCAATTCTTGCTATGACTTTTTTTTCATGCTTTAGTAAACATGTTGAATCTGTCGTACGCAAGGTCGCTACTTTTCGTACCTCGTCATTTATAATGACTTCGTATACGTTGGGCTTTGAAGCTTTATTTTTAGTTTGCTTATGCAAATCTACTTTATCTTTCTCTGCGCAGAGATTTTTCTGTTTACTTTGATTTCTTGTAGTGACTTTTAGTATTTTGTTTCCTTTATGTATATCTTTTAAGTCTGTTATAGTTATTCTCGACAACGCATCTGCTATATGGTTGTCTTTTCCCTTGAGGTATTCAACTGTGAAATCATACTCCTCTAAGTCAAGTCTCATGCGCGTCAGTTTTGAGCTCGGGTTCGTCATTTAAAACAAGTAAGTTAAGGGCCTATGATCGGTTTTGACTGTGAAGTGTCTGCCATAAATATATGGTCGAAAATGGTTTATTGCCCAATGGATGGCTGCCAGTTCTTGCTCCGTTGTATTTTTGTTACTTTCCCCTTTTGTAAACGATCTTGATGCATACGCTACTGGCAGCTGTGTCCCATTATGATTTTGGGTCAGTACAGCTCCACAAGCTTGTTTACTCGCATCCGCCGTTATGCAAAATTCTTTGGTAAAATCTGGGTACTGCAACAACGTAGGCTTCATCAACTGGACTTTGAAATATTCGAATGCTTTTTGACATTCACCGGTCCACTCAAACTTAACATTCTTTCTACATAATCTTGTTATGTGCCGCGAATAATCGGCGAAATTTTTTATAAAACGTCTATAATAATTGCAGAATGCAACGAATCTTCTAGCGCTATCAGCGTCCGTTGGGACTAGGTACCTTTCTATGACATCATATTTCTTGCTGTCTGGCAAAATACCCTTATCAGTACACTTATGGCCCAAAAAGGTTACCTCGTGCCTGAAGAATGAGCACTTTTCGGGGTGCAATTTAAGGTTGTGTTTTCTACACAAATCAAAAACGCTTGTAAGATTCTTAATCATATGTTTTTCTGAACACCCGATGACAATCAGATCATCCATATATAAGAATGCCTGAGTAGGTTCTATACCCGAAAATGCGATTGTCATCATTCTTTGAAACGAATTTGGTGCTATTTTTAAACCATATGGTAATCGCGTGAAGCGATAAGAGCCATTGCTCGTGGAAAAAGACGTTATGTTTCTGGAGCTTTCCTCAAGCTCTATCTGATGAAATCCTGACATCAGATCCAAACATGAGAAGTACTTAGCTCTACCCAATTGATCGAGAATATCATCAATTCTGGGCAACGGAAATTTGTCGGACAATATTTTTTTATTGATCTGGCGATAGTCAATCACCAAACGCCATCTTTTACTATCAGAACCCGGCAATGACTTCTTTGGAACTATCAATAATGGGCTATTATATTCTGAGACTGACGGTTCTACTATTTTGTCTTTTATTAGCTTCTCGACTTGCTTGTCTACCTCTTCTTTTTGGCTATGTGGAATTCTATAGTTCTTAATATAAACTGGTTCATCATCTTTCATTCTTATCTTTTGTTTGTAGAAATTATTGGTTGATATCGATTCGGTTTCTATTCCGAATACGTCAATGTACTTGGTGCATAGCTCCGTAAGAGCGTGTTCGAACTGTGGTGGGAAATTTTTACTTAGTTTGTCCAAGACCTCAATGTGACTGCTGTTCATATTTGTTTCTATTATTTCATAATCACTCAATGGTTCAAAATTTACTTCGTTTAACTGAATGATTGCATTTTTATCTGTGGTATTCAAAATTCGGACAAAAATATTTTTAGAGTCTGCAATGGAGTTCCCAATGTATACTCCGTTTTCAATTTCTTGATTTGGTATGAATATATACTTGCTTGTAGTATTTATAGAAATTTTTCGGACGACTTCGGATCTTGCTGGCAAAATTGTGTAACTATTTTGAAGTGTATGATGTATTGGGATTTTTATTGAGTGATCAATATTATTAGGTCTCAGTATGAGCCAATCACTCTCCTGATTTAAGTCTATTTGACAATTATATTTCTTCATAAAATCTATACCTATTATTCCATTACATGGAAGCGGAAAGTCTGAATCTACTATATGAAAGTCATGAGGGATAGCATAGCATGTTGATAGGAGTTCTATCATTGCCGATCCTTTGGAATTGGTTGTTCCCTCACCTATACCGGACAATTGAGTAATATTATTATAATTGACGTTATCAAACGAGTCCGTATCTTCCTTTATTAAAGACACATCTGCACCTGTATCAAACAGCAATGTGTACAACTTATGTGTTGCTTCATTTTTTAGTGTAACATAAAGATTGAAATTAAGGTTTATTGCGTGAACCGTTTGTTCCACAGTTTTCTTTATCCCAAGGGTTTTTACTGGTTTTCCGACGTGGTTTGCACCAGTCGGACTTGGTTATAATTGCTGTTATTTCGTTGGTAGCCATTCTGGTAGTTTCTACTACCACGATGGTTATCTCCACCGTGATCGTTATTTCCACCGCGATAGTTATTTCCACCGCGATAGTTATTTCCACCACGATAGCTATTTCCAACGCGATGGTTATTATTCCCTCTGGCTCTATGATTATTACTGAAGCGTCTGTCTATTTGCTGGTTTTTATAATACAAAATTGTATCTGTTCGTCCAGTTGCATCGGCACAACTATTGACAAACTTGGAGACAGCCTCATTCATATTGTTGAATTGGCCGGCCTCCATTACCAGCTTTACCCTGTCAATGTTACAATTCTTTATCATTGATTTTACAGCATGTTGCGTACTGTATTTAGCGGCTATCTCCAATGAAAGTCCATCGTTTATGTATGCACTCTCTAGAGACTTTGTCAGTTTTTCTACCTCTTGGGTATACTGATTAGCCGTCTTGCTCTTCTGTTGAAGGTTCATCAGTTTGGCTGTAATAACCTCAACTGAGTCACCTTTTACAGTGGCAGAAAGTTTGCAAACAATTTCAGCAATTGAGTTCTCAGTGCTAATTAAATTGCGTGCGTTGCCTTTGAGCTTTGTTTTTATTAATTGGACTGCCGTTGACTCGTGCGTCTCTTTAATTGAGTCCACCAACTGCAACGCGTCCAAGAAGCTTCTCAAATTTTCGGCTTTGCCATCAAACTCCGGTATCAGAGATGACGCCGTTTTTAAGAATTGTATCTGTGTCTGCGACATTTTTCGCAACTGCGGGCTGTTTACTATTGCGTTGAGGCTGTCAGCCGGTTCGCTTCTTGCGGGGCTGTTATTGGGAGTAAGTCCGCTTTTGGAATCTTCTTCCGAAATTATGCTGACATATGCCGTATTTGGCGATTTTGACCTGGGACTTATAGACATTACTTCATCTTCGTCCACAGCTATATATGTCGCTACTTATGACATTTGGCAAGTGTATATCCAAGCCATGTCTTTCTCTAACAGCGAGCAGCTGTTCTCTTAGACGTTTGACAACGTCTGAAGCCTGAGTCCAATGGAGATCCGTGAGCCTAGGTTTGTTTTCTAGTAATATCTCTCGGATCTCGTTATAATAATGCACCAATTTGATGGTGTGCTTATTCAATGTGCCAATCTGTATTGGCCTATTTTGAGTGAGGCTTTTGTATGATTTATCAAATTCAGCCCTCAGCTCTTGCACTCTCCCGCATATAGCATTCCAGTCCATGTATTATGGATAATTTTGATGCTCAGCAAGAATTTTTTCATTGGACTCCTAGCTAATTAAGTTGAACACCCTTTCTTTTTTTTTACTTTTAATTTTTATGTTTTTATTTATTATTTATTAATTTTTATTTATTTATGGTTCTTCTATTCTATTCCATATTTCATAATTATTATTTACTGTTTAAATCTATTGTCCTGGTCATCTACCCATTGTGCATAGTGGTTGCTGATTCTACCTAGGTGTGGATTTCTTTCCACACTTGGGCATACCTGATATTATAATTTTACATTGGTGAAAAATGTCCTTTTTTTATTTATATTTATTTATTAATATATTTTTTTACTGCTGGCAGTAATCGCTGTATATTTTTTTTTTATATTTTATCTAAGTCATTTGCCTTACTCAGAATTCTTTTTTTGAGGCATTTATTGTGTAGCTTATACAGCTTAAAAAACAAATTCGCACTCATTAACACAACGATTACTACCAACAGGATATTTATCATTTCTACATCTACCTTCTGTGATTCCACCTTATTGACAATTCCCGCAGTGGAATCTACTACCTTAGTGTTTATCAAACCCATTTTGGGTATATTACTTATTTTATTGGTAACTATGCCACTTTTATATGGCTTATCTATTTCTATCTGATCTATCTTACTTATACTATTGCTCCTCATTCAAACTATTAAAAGATTGACAATTTTCCTGCCTATTTGTTCGTACGGCTTTACGGGCTGTACTTCTAATCGGGCAGAAAAGGTTCCGCTCAATTTTACAATTTTCCTTATTAATTATTTTACAATTTGTCTTAGAGGCTATTTTACAATTTTTGTATCTTAAATAGGTTTACAAAAGTTTTTTTTTACAATGAACTTAATTTTTTATGTATCTCCATCCAAATTTGGGATTTGGTGTATTCCCGCATCAGCTGGGCGTCGCCGGTGTGGCACGTCCTATGCCTTTCACACTTACTGCTCCTAATTGCGTATCGTGCAGTGCCGGCACGTGTACTCGCAGTATGGAGTGTATAAAGGTCCCTCGCAGTCCGTTGGGCAGCTTTTTGCGTTCTTCGGGAGTTGCTTCGGCGAAGGAGGTGAGATTAGTTCATGTTTGGTTATATTTTTAACACGAGTGAAGCGAGTTGCGGAGTCTGGTTTTGCATTCTTGCTTATCAACTTCAAATAGTCAAGCTCTGCCTCCAATTTTTGGGCCGTTGTCCACGCGGGTGGTGTTGCAGTTGAGAATAAAAGCCACTTTAAATGTGCTATTCTCTTATTAATTTTATTGTGCACACCTCCGCGTTTACCCATAACTCACGCACTCTACTCACTCAGTATTTTTCCTCCGTCCAGATCCTTTTCATCCTGTCCTGCTTCAGTTGCTTTCATTGAATTTTGAATTTTCCTGCTTTTCCTCCTTCTCTTTATATTCCATAATTTTGAGACACTGTTACTGGACGAGTCATCTCTTCTCCAGGTTGAAGTTGCTCCACCTCCGTTTGGAAGTGCTTGCGCTTCACGTCAAAGTCTATAATGCTAGTATGATTGGCTAGCATTCTCGTTATCACTTTTGTAATATTTTTAATGTAGGTTGTTTTTTATAATTTTTTCTTCTTTCATTTATGTACTTTGTTCCATTGGTATAAACTTATACTGACTTCTTACATTTTACTTAAAGTGAACTTAGCTAAAGCCTCGTAGCTGCGCTGCCAGAGACGCCGGTAGCGGAGCGGACGCATTATGTATTTTACTTATGTACTTGTACTCAGCGCTGTTGGCAGCGAGAGCGCGAGGGAGAATGTTATGTGCACTTGAGGTGGCTGACACTAGTTGCACTGACGCTGCACTTATGTCGCCCAATGCATGTGCGATCATATTACATCGCGTCCGAATTATGCTTGGCTTTTTGAATTAATTTATTCACTGCAATAAAGTGTTACAGTGTATGTTCTTAAGAGTGCACTGCGTACAGTGTGTACTCCTTATGTATGCACACTACACTAGCGACGGTAACTGTAAACTTTTGGCGTTTTGCCTTTGCAATTAACATTAAATGGTCAAAACGAAAGAAGAAAAGCGAGCCAATGACTTGCAGTTGTTGTTGTTTTTAGAGCATTATTTTTTTTACCATCAAATAACTGTGTTCGATTGCCCAATGTATACATTAATACGAATGTACATACATGCTATATTCATACACAGGCATACATACATACATACATATGTATGTTTCTCTTTACTTTTTCAACCGTACGTAGAGAACCGCACACATAGACACGAACTGTTGCTTGTTGTGTGTGTGAGTGTGTGTATGTGATGTCACCAACTATTTGATATTTGTTGTTGCTGCATAAAGTTATTAATGAAAACACTAAGGCCAAATGCGCTAAACAAAGAAAAAATTACTTTTGAAAATGTTATATAATTTTCAATTAATTAATATTTCTTGCTCTGTCAGTGCAAGACGAATGTACATGCATACATATGTAGATACATATGTACATACATAGATGTGCACATGTATATGGACATTCACACATTAGTGTCTCACATTTTGCTTTGGCTATTTCAATCGTTTGCACGCAACTACACGAACAGCTGCTTGCATGTGTGTGTGTGTGTATGTATACTTAGTTTTCCCCAACTGTTTGATATTTTGTATTGTTTGTTCTGCCTGCTTTTATAAAATGTATATTTTCAAAATCCTTGAATGCAAAGTTGTAGATTTAGTTACGTAAATTACATTATCCAAATTTTAAATCGATCGGACTAAATTTATAACACAAACTTTTTATTTGAAATAGTGAATAAATATTAGACCCCAATAATTCAAGCTCCAACACAAATTTCGAAAATCCGAGTATGCAGTTTTGTTTGTATTCTTTAATTGAATTTAGAAACTAAGTTTTAGATCGATCGGTTGAAAAATGCGGATTTTTCAAACAAACTTTGGAGCTACTTTTCCCCCCTTTGGAGCTAGAATTTTCCAAAATCCCTTCTTAATGCTCTTACCGTTTGGGCTGTGGGCTGTTGACGCGGTTTCCTTTTGTGCCCCAAGAAAACCCCAATAATTCAAGCTCCAACAAAAAATTTAAAAAACCGAGTATGGTGTTTTCTTTGTATTCTTTTATTGATTTCAGAAACCAAGTTTTATGTCGGTCGGCTATAAAATGCTGATTTTTCAAACAAACTTTGGAGATCGTTTTCCCCCCTTTGGAGTTCGAATTTTCCAAAATCCCTTCTTAGTGCGCATCTACAACATGATAGGATACTTGAGCCCAAATTTCAGCATCCTAGCTTTTACCATGTGGGCTGTAGCCTGTTGACGCGGTTTGCTTTTGTGCCTCAACATTTTTTTACAGGAAAACTCCCATATTTTAGGCTCCAAAAAAATATCAAAAAACCAAGTACACAGTTTTTCTTGGAATTATTCTGAGAGTATACAAACTAAGTTAATCAGATGAAAACTGTAGATTTTTCATACAAACGTTGGAGCCTGTTTTCCCCCTTTGGAGCTCGAGTTTTCCAAAATCCCTTCTTAGTGGGCACCTAGACTATGAAAGGATACTTGAGTTCAGATTTCAGCTTACTAGCCTTTACCGTTTGGGCTGTGCGTTGATCACCAATCAGTCAGTCAGTCAGTTAGTCAGTCAGGAAAATCTGTTTTTTGTTTATAGATGTATTAAATTTTTTAATTCAACACTAAATTGTGTCTTCAATTCCAAATATGATTGTTGTGAATGTAAAAGGTGTGTTTCTGCTTTCGTAAATCGCATGAAATAGGCTTAACGATAAATTACTCTTAGATTTGTTCAGAGTATATTTGTAGCGTTGTTAGCTAACACTAAAACGGTAAGTCGCTGTAAATATCCGATCAGCTGAGATGCTAGAGATGGGAATGTGTCGGATGCTCTATGTGTTAGAGCATCAAAACTATCGATAGTTGAACCCGTCGATACAATCAATAATTCCATCGAATTTTCAATGCAATTAACAGAAAATTTAAATAATAACATCTTATAAATTATTAAGATCAATTAGAACAAATCATATACAAACATACATATGTAAATCTGTACATGATGTCTCCAACTATTTGATATTTGCGTTCTTTGTAATTTGTTATTGCTGCATAAAGTTACTAATGAAAACTCTAATGCCAAATGTACTAAACAAAGAAAAAATACTTTTAAAAATGTTAAATAAATTTTAATTAATTGTGTACATTCACACATTATTGTCTCACATTTTGCTTTGGCTATTTCAATCGTTTGCACGCAACTACACGAACAGCTGCTTGCATGTGTGTGTGTGTGTATGTATACTTAGTTTTCCCCAACTGTTTGATATTTTGTATTGTTTGTTCTGCCTGCATTTGTAAAATGCATATTTTGAAAATCCTTGAATGCAAAATTGTAGATTTAGTTACGTAGATTATATTACCCAAATTTGAAATCGATCGGACTAAATTTATAACACAAACTTTTCATTTGAAATAGTGAATAAATATTAAAACCCCAATAATTCAAGTTCCAACACAAATTTCGAAAATCCGAGTATGCAGTTTTGTTTGTATTCTTTTATAGATTATCAAAATCAAATTTAATCAAATTTGATCGGTGCAGAAATGCAGAATTTTCAAACAAACTTTGCAGCTCGTTTTCCCCCCTTTGGAGCTTCAATTTTCCAAAATCCCTTCTTAGTGGGCACCTACACCATGAAAGGATACTTGAGTCCAAATTTCATCTTTTACCGTTTGGGCTGTGCGTTGATCACCAATTAGTCAGGACAAACTGTTTTATATATAGAGATAACGCAACGTTTTAAGATAGACTATGTGCAAAAAAGGGGAATAATTATAAGGGTATATCCTAATTTTAAATTCACATTTGAGTCTTTTCGTGCCATATTGAGTCAATACGGTCACGCACAAACTCGGAATATGAAACACGGCACTCGTGTCAATGCCGTGCAGCGATGAGCCATGATCAAAAAGCACTGACAATTCTCATCTCAATTTGCTAGAATAAAACTTTCGATAGCAGAATAATAAGCAGAATATTTAAATAATAAAATCTAATTATTTATTGAGATCAATAAGAACAAATCATATACATACATACATCTGCCCGCAATGCGAAGCAGAATATGCGTAGCTCCGTTATTCGGTTTCTGCTTTACTATCGCTTACGCAGTCGTTGCCTAGCGACGGTAACTGTAAACTTTTGGCGTTTTGCCTTTGCAATTAACATTAAATGGTCAAATCGAAAGAAGAAAAGCGAGCCAATGACTTGCAGTTGTTGTTGTTTTTAGAGCATTATTTTTTTTTACCATCAAATAACTGTGTTCGATTGCCCAATGTATACATTAATACGAATGTACATACATGCTATATTCATGCCTGTGTATGAATACATACATCTATATATATAAAACAGTTTGTCCTGACTGACTGACTGACTGACTGACTGACTGACTGACTGACTGATTGGCAATCAACGCACAGCCCAAACGGTAAGAGCTAGGAAGCTGAAATTTGGACACAAGATCCCTCTTATAGTGAAAGTGAGCACTAAGAAGGGGTTTCGGAAAATTCGAGCTCCAAAGGGGGGAAAACGGGCTCCAACTTTTGTATGAAAAATCTACAATTTTCATCCAATTAACTTCAAACTTAGTTTGTATACTCTTAAAAAGAATACAAGAAAAACTGTATACTTGGTTTTTCACCATTTTTCCTGGGGCATGAAAAAGGGGGGTTTTCCGTGGAAAAATTGAAACACAATCAACACCCCACAGCCCAAACGGTAAAAGCTAGGAAACTGAAAACTGGGCTCATGTATCCTATCATGGTGTAGATGCGCACTAAGAAGGGATTTTGGAAAATTCGAGCTCCAAAGGGGGGAAAAGTAGCTCCAAAGTTTGTTTGAAAATTCAGCATTTCTGAATCGATCAACTTTAAATTTGGTTTTTATAATCTATAAAAGAATACAAACAAAACTGCAGACTCGGATTTTCGAAATTTGTGTTGGAACTTGAATTATTGGGGTTTTAATATTTATTCATTTTTTCAAATGAAAAGTTTGTGTTATAAATTTTGTCCGATCGATTTCAAATTTGGGTAATATAATCTACGTAACTAAAATTACAACTTTGCATTTAACGATTTTTAAAATATGCATTTTACAAATGCAAGCAGAACAAACAATACAAAATATCAAACAGTTGGGGACAACTAAGTATACATACACACACACATACATACATACAAGCAGCTGTTCGTGTAGTTGCGTGCAAACGGTTTAAGTAGCCAAAGCAAAATGTGAGACACTAATGTGTGAATGTTCATTTGTACACATGTATGTACTACATACATACATATGTATAAAAGTACATTCGTCTTGCACTGACAGGGCAAAAAATGTTAATTAATTAAAAATTATTAACATTATAACATAAACATTTTTATGTTATTTTTTCTTTGTTTAGTACATTTGGCATAAGGGATTTTAGGACAACGGACTACAAGGGCGTACGCAGGTTGGGCAGGGGGGACATTGCTCCCCTTAGAAAGAATTTCGCATTATGAATTACACCAGCACCATATGTATTACATACGTACATACATATATACATACGTCTGTATGTATAGTATGTACATATGTACATCAATAAGTATGTATGTACGTACATACATTCTTATATACATATATAGGTTTGTATGTATGCAGTGGGCCATCGAACACTGTTGTTTAATTGTAATAAATAGTGTTCTATGTTTTCAAATCAAAATTTTTAAAACAACAACAAGTTATTGGCTCGCAAAACTTCTTTCGTTTTGATAATTTACGGCTGTTAATTGCATACGAAAAATGCCAAAAGTTTACAGTTACCGTACACACACAAATACATTTGTATGTATGTATGTACATATGTGTACAGTGAACAATCGAATACAGTATTATAATCAATAACTCTCAAACGATGTTTTTCGATGTATTTGTATTCGACATGTATTACTATATATCAACACAAGTATCGATATTTTCGATATATCGCATTTAATTTTATTATTGGGGTTTTAATATTTATTCACTTTTTCAAATGAATAGTTTGTGTTATAAATTTTGTCCGATCGATTTCAAATTTGGGTAATGTAATCAACATTATATCAACAAGTGGCTCATCGCTGCACGGCATTGACACGAGTGCCGTGTTTCATATTCCGAGTTTGTGCGTGACCGTATTGACTCAATATGACACGAAAAGGCTCAAATGTGAATTTAAATTTGGACTCAAGTATCGTTTCATAGTATCCATCATAGTGTAGGAGCACACTAAGGAAGGCTTTTGGAAAATACTAGCTCCAACGGGGGGAAAACGAGCTTTAAAAAATATTAGTTATAGTGGTCATGTTCGTTTAACGAAATAGTTTGGCAAGAACAAAAATGTAACATATGGGTAGGTTATGCACACACAAAATAAATACAATTGGAAACATATTGAGCCGGGTTAAGACGGGCAATACCTGCTAGTACATACATATGTATGTTTCTCTTTACTTTTTCAACCGTACGTAGAGAACCGCACACATAGACACGAACTGTTGCTTGTTCTGTGTGTGAGTGTGTGTATGTGATGTCCCCAACTATTTGATATTTGTTGTTGCTGCATAAAGTTATTAATGAAAACACTAAGGCCAAATGCGCTAAACAAAGAAAAAATTACTTTTAAAAATGTTATATAATTTTCAATTACTTAATATTTCTTGCTCTGTCAGTGCAAGACGAATGTACATGCATACATATGTAGATACATATGTACATACATAGATGTGCACATGTATATGGACATTCACACATTAGTGTCTCACATTTTTCTTTGGCTATTTCAATCGTTTGCACGCAACTACACGAACAGCTGCTTGCATGTGTGTGTGTGTGTGTATGTATACTTAGTTTTCCCCAACTGTTTGATATTTTGTATTGTTTGTTCTGCCTGCTTTTGTAAAATGTATATTTTGAAAATCATTGAATGAAAAGTTGTAGATTTAGTTACGTAAATTACATTACCCAATTTTTAAATCGATCGGACTAAATTTATAACACAAACTTTTCATTTGAAATAGTGAATAAATATTAAAACCCCAATAATTCAAGCTCCAACACAAATTTCGAAAATCCGAGTATGCAGTTTTGTTTGTATTCTTTAATTGAATTTAGAAACTAAGTTTTAGGTCGATCGGTTGAAAAATGCGGATTTTTCAAACAAACTTTGGAGCTACTTTTCCCCCCTTTGGAGCTAGAATTTTCCAAAATCCCTTCTTAATGCTCTTACCGTTTGGGCTGTGGGCTGTTGACGCGGTTTCCTTTTGTGCCCCAAGAAAACCCCAATAATTCAAGCTCCAACAAAAAATTTAAAAAACCGAGTATGGTGTTTTCTTTGTATTCTTTTATTGATTTCAGAAGCCAAGTTTTATGTCGGTCGGCTATAAAATGCGGATTTTTCAAACAAACTTTGGAGATCGTTTTCCCCCCTTTGGAGTTCGAATTTTCCAAAATCCCTTCTTAATGCTCTTACCGTACTAAACAAAGAAAAAATTACTTTTAAAAATATTAAATAAATTTTAATTAATTGTGTACATTCACACATTAGTGTCTCACATTTTGCTTTGGCTATTTCAATCGTTTGCACGCAACTACACGAACAGCTGCTTGCATGTGTATGTGTGTGTATGTATACTTAGTTTTCCCCAACTGTTTGATATTTTGTATTGTTTGTTCTGCCTGCATTTGTAAAATTCATATTTTGAAAATCCTTGAATGCAAAGTTGTAGATTTAGTTACGTAAATTACATTACACAAATTTTAAATCGATCGGACTAAATTTATAACACAAACTTTTCATTTGAAATAGTGAATAAATATTAAAACCCCAATAATTCAAGTTCCAACACAAATTTCGAAAATCCGAGTATGCAGTTTTGTTTGTATTCTTTTATAGATTATCAAAATCAAATTTAATCAAATTTGATCGGTGCAGAAATGCAGAATTTTCAAACAAACTTTGCAGCTCGTTTTCCCCCCTTTGGAGCTTCAATTTTCCAAAATCCCTTCTTAGTGGGCACCTACACCATGAAAGGATACTTGAGTCCAAATTTCATCTTTTACCGTTTGGGCTGTGCATTGATCACCAATTAGTCAGGACAAACTGTTTTATATATAGAGATAACGCAACGTTTTAAGATAGACTATGTGCAAAAAAGGGGAATAATTATAAGGGTATATCCTAATTTTAAATTCACATTTGAGTCTTTTCGTGCCATATTGAGTCAATACGGTCACGCACAAACTCGGAATATGAAACACGGCACTCGTGTCAATGCCGTGCAGCGATGAGCCATGATCAAAAAGCACTGACAATTCTCATCTCAATTTGCTAGAATAAAACTTTCGATAGCAGAATAATAAGCAGAATATTTAAATAATAAAATCTAATTATTTATTGAGATCAATAAAAACAAATCATATACATACATACATCTGCCCGCAATGCGAAGCAGAATATGCGTAGCTCCGTTATTCGGTTTCTGCTTTACTATCGCTTACGCAGTCGTTGCCTAGCGACGGTAACTGTAAACTTTTGGCGTTTTGCCTTTGCAATTAACATTAAATGGTCAAAACGAAAGAAGAAAAGCGAGCCAATGACTTGCAGTTGTTGTTGTTTTTAGAGCATTATCTTTTTTACCATCAAATAACTGTGTTCGATTGCCCAATGTATACATTAATACGAATGTACATACATGCTATATTCATACACAGGCATACATACATACATACATATGTATGTTTCTCTTTACTTTTTCAACCGTACGTAGAGAACCGCACACATAGACACGAACTGTTGCTTGTTCTGTGTGTGAGTGTGTGTATGTGATGTCCCCAACTATTTGATATTTGTTGTTGCTGCATAAAGTTATTAATGAAAACACTAAGGCCAAATGCGCTAAACAAAGAAAAAATTACTTTTAAAAATGTTATATAATTTTCAATTACTTAATATTTCTTGCTCTGTCAGTGCAAGACGAATGTACATGCATACATATGTAGATACATATGTACATACATAGATGTGCACATGTATATGGACATTCACACATTAGTGTCTCACATTTTGCTTTGGCTATTTCAATCGTTTGCACGCAACTACACGAACAGCTGCTTGCATGTGTGTGTGTGTGTGTATGTATACTTAGTTTTCCCCAACTGTTTGATATTTTGTATTGCTTGTTCTGCCTGCATTTGTAAAATGCATATTTTGAAAATCCTTGAATGCAAACTTGTAGATTTAGTTACGTAAATTACATTACCCAAATTTTAAATCGATTGGACTAAATTTATAACACAAACTTTTCATTTGAAATAGTGAATAAATATTAGAACCCCAATAATTCAAGCTCCAACACAAATTTCGAAAATCCGAGTATGCAGTTTTGTTTGTATTCTTTAATTGATTTTAGAAACTAAGTTTTAGGTCGATCGGTTGAAAAATGCGGATTTTTCAAACAAACTTTGGAGCTACTTTTCCCCCCTTTGGAGCTAGAATTTTCCAAAATCCCTTCTTAATGCTCTTACCGTTTGGGCTGTGGGCTGTTGACGCGGTTTCCTTTTGTGCCCCAAGAAAACCCCAATAATTCAAGCTCCAACAAAAAATGTAAAAAACCGAGTATGGTGTTTTCTTTGTATTCTTTTATTGATTTCAGAAGCCAAGTTTTATGTCGGTCGGCTATAAAATGCGGATTTTTCAAACAAACTTTGGAGATCGTTTTCCCCCCTTTGGAGTTCGAATTTTCCAAAATCCCTTCTTAATGCTCTTACCGTACTAAACAAAGAAAATATTAAAAATATTAAATAAATTTTAATTAATTGTGTACATTCACACATTAGTGTCTCACATTTTGCTTTGGCTATTTCAATCGTTTGCACGCAACTACACGAACAGCTGCTTGCATGTGTATGTGTGTGTATGTATACTTAGTTTTCCCCAACTGTTTGATATTTTGTATTGTTTGTTCTGCCTGCATTTGTAAAATTCATATTTTGAAAATCCTTGAATGCAAAGTTGTAGATTTAGTTACGTAAATTACATTACCCAAATTTTAAATCGATCGGACTAAATTTATAACACAAACTTTTCATTTGAAATAGTGAATAAATATTAAAACCCCAATAATTCAAGTTCCAACACAAATTTCGAAAATCCGAGTATGCAGTTTTGTTTGTATTCTTTTATAGATTATCAAAATCAAATTTAATCAAATTTGATCGGTGCAGAAATGCAGAATTTTCAAACAAACTTTGCAGCTCGTTTTCCCCCCTTTGGAGCTTCAATTTTCCAAAATCCCTTCTTAGTGGGCACCTACACCATGAAAGGATACTTGAGTCCAAATTTCATCTTTTACCGTTTGGGCTGTGCGTTGATCACCAATTAGTCAGGACAAACTGTTTTATATATAGAGATAACGCAACGTTTTAAGATAGACTATGTGCAAAAAAGGGGAATAATTATAAGGGTATATCCTAATTTTAAATTCACATTTGAGTCTTTTCGTGCCATATTGAGTCAATACGGTCACGCACAAACTCGGAATATGAAACACGGCACTCGTGTCAATGCCGTGCAGCGATGAGCCATGATCAAAAAGCACTGACAATTCTCATCTCAATTTGCTAGAATAAAACTTTCGATAGCAGAATAATAAGCAGAATATTTAAATAATAAAATCTAATTATTTATTGATATCAATAAGAACAAATCATATACATACATACATCTGCCCGCAATGCGAAGCAGAATATGCGTAGCTCCGTTATTCGGTTTCTGCTTTACTATCGCTTACGCAGTCGTTGCCTAGCGACGGTAACTGTAAACTTTTGGCGTTTTGCCTTTGCAATTAACATTAAATGGTCAAAACGAAAGAAGAAAAGCGAGACAATGACTTGCAGTTGTTGTTGTTTTTAGAGCATTATTTTTTTTACCATCAAATAACTGTGTTCGATTGCCCAATGTATACATTAATACGAATGTACATACATGCTATATTCATACACAGGCATACATACATACATACATATGTATGTTTCTCTTTACTTTTTCAACCGTACGTAGAGAACCGCACACATAGACACGAACTGTTGCTTGTTGTGTGTGTGAGTGTGTGTATGTGATGTCACCAACTATTTGATATTTGTTGTTGCTGCATAAAGTTATTAATGAAAACACTAAGGCCAAATGCGCTAAACAAAGAAAAAATTACTTTTGAAAATGTTATATAATTTTCAATTAATTAATATTTCTTGCTCTGTCAGTGCAAGACGAATGTACATGCATACCTATGTAGATACATATGTACATACATAGATGTGCACATGTATATGGACATTCACACATTAGTGTCTCACATTTTGCTTTGGCTATTTCAATCGTTTGCACGCAACTACACGAACAGCTGCTTGCATGTGTGTGTGTGTGTGTATGTATACTTAGTTTTCCCCAACTGTTTGATATTTTGTATTGTTTTTTCTGCCTGCATTTGTAAAATGCATATTTTGAAAATCCTTGAATGCAAAGTTGTAGATTTAGTTACGTAAATTACATTACCCAAATTTTAAATCGATCGGACTAAATTTATAACACAAACTTTTCATTTGAAATAGTGAATAAATATTAGAACCCCAATAATTCAAGCTCCATCACATATTTCGAAAATCCGAGTATGCAGTTTTGTTTGTATTCTTTAATTGATTTTAGAAACTAAGTTTTAGGTCGATCGGCTGAAAAATGCGGATTTTTCAAATAAACTTTGGAGCTACTTTTCCCCCCTTTGGAGCTAGAATTTTCCAAAATCCCTTCTTAATGCTCTTACCGTTTGGGCTGTGGGCTGTTGACGCGGTTTCCTTTTGTGCCCCAAGAAAACCCCAATAATTCAAGCTCCAACAAAAAATTTAAAAAACCGAGTATGGTGTTTTCTTTGTATTCTTTTATTGCTTTCAGAAACCAAGTTTTATGTCGATCGGCTATAAAATACGGATTTTTCAAACAAACTTTGGAGATCGTTTTCCCCCCTTTGGAGTTCGAATTTTCCAAAATCCCTTCTTAGTGCGCATCTACAACATGATAGGATACTTGAGCCCAAATTTCAGCATCCTAGCTTCTACCGTGTGGACTGTAGCCTGTTGACGCGGTTTGCTTTTGTGCCTCAACATTTTTTTACAGGAAAACTCCCATATTTTAGGCTCCAAAAAAATATCAAAAAACCAAGTACACAGTTTTTCTTGTCATTGTTCTGAGAGTATACAAACTAAGTTTGAAGTTAATCAGATGAAAACTGTAGATTTTTCATACAAACGTTGAAGCCTGTTTTCCCCCTTTGGAGCTCGAGTTTTCCAAAATCCCTTCTTAGTGGGCACCTAGACTATGAAAGGATACTTGAGTCCAGATTTCAGTTTGAGTCAATACGGTCACGCACAAACTCGGAATATGAAACACGACACTCGTGTCAATGCCGTGCAGCGATGAGCCATGATCAAAAAGCACTGACAATTCTCATCTCAATTTGCTAGAATAAAACTTTTGATAGCAGAATAATAAGCAGAATATTTAAATAATAAAATCTAATTATTTATTGAGATCAATAAGAACAAATCATATACATACATACATCTGCCCGCAATGCGAAGCAGAATATGCGTAGCTCCGTTATTCGGTTTCTGCTTTACTATCGCTTACGCAGTCGTTGCCTAGCGACGGTAACTGTAAACTTTTGGCGTTTTGCCTTTGCAATTAACATTAAATGGTCAAAACGAAAGAAGAAAAGCGAGACAATGACTTGCAGTTGTTGTTGTTTTTAGAGCATTATTTTTTTCACCATCAAATAACTGTGTTCGATTGCCCAATGTATACATTAATACGAATGTACATACATGCTATATTCATACACAGGCATACATACATACATATGTATGTTTCTCTTTACTTTTTCAACCGTACGTAGAGAACCGCACACATAGACACGAACTGTTGCTTGTTGTGTGTGTGAGTGTGTGTATGTGATGTCACCAACTATTTGATATTTGTTGTTGCTGCATAAAGTTATTAATGAAAACACTAAGGCCAAATGCGCTAAACAAAGAAAAAATTACTTTTGAAAATGTTATATAATTTTCAATTAATTAATATTTCTTGCTCTGTCAGTGCAAGACGAATGTACATGCATACCTATGTAGATACATATGTACATACATAGATGTGCACATGTATATGGACATTCACACATTAGTGTCTCACATTTTGCTTTGGCTATTTCAATCGTTTGCACGCAACTACACGAACAGCTGCTTGCATGTTTTTTTTTTTTTTGTATTCTTTATATAAACTGACAAAGAGTGGAAAAATAACAATATAGAATAGATAGAAATAACAATAGTAGTAATAATAATAATAGTAAAAGTAAAAGTAATAATAATAATGATATACGCAGGTCAAAGTCCAGGCGGTACGGCCGTTAGGCATTGCTTCGCCCGGCCGATCAACCCGCTTATATCGCGCTCCTGTTTCCTGAGCTTGCCCATAACGGAGGCCGCAAAGTTTGCGCTCGCAGCCCACGACTCTTCGTTAGCGAGCATGTTGGCCACAAAGTTCCACGCCGTTGGGGGTGATCCGGTTGTCGCCTCCAGTCTCCTTCTGTCCGCCCCAAACCTTGGGCAATGGAAGGCTACGTGGTTAGCATCTTCCGGTATCCCTCTGCAGGCCGGGCATTCCGCACTGGAGTCGTGCCCAAATCTATGAAGATAACTTCTGAAGCATCCGTGGCCGCTCAGAAGTTGGGTCAGGTGGAAGTCGACCTTGCCATGTGTTCTGCCGATCCACGATGCTACGTTAGTGATTAGCGTGTGGGTCCACCTGCCTTTTGACGAGGCATTCCATCGCTCTTGCCACTTGCTTACCGTCGTACGTCTAGCCGCCGCCCGCGCGTCCCTTCGCGGCCGCCCGGCAGCAAAACTGTGAAGGTAGCTCGCTTCCAGGACGAGGAGGTCGATAGGTGCCATCCCCGAGATCACCAGTACGGCATCGTCAGAAACCGTCCTGAATCCACTACAGACACGGAGAGCGCCAAGACGGTATGTAGCAGCGAGGTCGCGGATGTAGCTCCTCTTGTTCACCGCGGCAGCCCATATCGGTGCCGCATACAGCATTATTGATCTGGTTACGCTCATAAGCAATAACCTCCGACCTTGCTTTGGGCCCCGAGTGTTGGCCATAATTCGGGCTAGCGCCCGTGTGGCCTCTGCAGCTTTATTATTCGTCTGCTCCAGATGCTCACGAAAGCACAATCTCGTATCCAATCTAACCCCAAGGTAGTTAATTGAACGTTTGGACCGCACGAGAGTACCGTCAATTGATATGTGCGCTTGCTCTACCGCCTTGCGGCTGCTGATTAGCACTGCCTCTGTTTTGCCCGCCGCTAGTTCCAGGCCCACGGTGTTCAGCCAGTCAATGATCGACCGGATGCAGCGGTTGCACGCGTCTTCCACGGTTTTGATGTCCTTCGCAACGCCTACAATTGCGACGTCATCTGCGTACCCCACTAGCTCCGTACCGGGTGGGAGTTGGAGGCGGAGAATGCCGTCGTACATGACGTTCCAGAGCAGCGGCCCTAGGACCGACCCTTGGGGGACGCCAGCAACAACATTGAGGGATTTGGTGCCAGACAATGTGTGAAACCTAAGTATCCGATCGCTAAGGTAACTTCTAATGGAGCGCACCAGGCACGTGGGTACGCCTTGATCCACCAGTGCGTTGAGAATGCATCCCCAGTCTGCCGAGTTGAATGCATTTTTGACGTCGAGGGTCACCACCAGGCAGTATTCTTTGGCACCTCCCTTCCATCTGCTACCTGATATTGCCTTCGACGCAAGATCCACCACTCTACTGATCGCGTCTATGGTGGACCTCGATTTCCGGAACCCGTACTGATTGGGGGATAGACCGATTGCTGTTTCAAGAGCTGCTTGCATGTGTGTGTGTGTGTGTGTATGTATACTTAGTTTTCCCCAACTGTTTGATATTTTGTATTGTTTGTTCTGCCTGCTTTTGTAAAATGTATATTTTCAAAATCCTTGAATGCAAAGTTGTAGATTTAGTTACGTAAATTACATTACCCAAATTTTAAATCGATCGGACTAAATTTATAACACAAACTTTTCATTTGAAATAGTGAATAAATATTAGAACCCCAATAATTCAAGCTCCAACACAAATTTCGAAAATCCGAGTATGCAGTTTTGTTTGTATTCTTTTATAGATTATCAAAATCAAATTTAAAGTTGATCGGTGCAGAAATGCAGAATTTTCAAACAAACTTTGGAGCTCGTTTTCCCCCCTTTGGAGCTCGAATTTTCCAAAATCCCTTCTTAGTGGGCACCTACACCATGAAAGGATACTTGAGTCCAAATTTCATCTTTTACCGTTTGGGCTGTGCGTTAATCACCAATTAGTCAGGACAAACTGTTTTATATATAGAGATACCGCAACGTTTTAAGATAGACTATGTGCAAAAAAGGGGAATAATTATAAGGGTATATCCTAATTTTAAATTCACATTTGAGTCTTTTCGTGCCATATTGAGTCAATACGGTCACGCACAAAACTCGGAATATGAAACACGGCACTCGTGTCAATGCCGTGCAGCGATGAGCCATGATCAAAAAGCACTGACAATTCTCATCTCAATTTGCTAGAATAAAACTTTCGATAGCAGAATAATAAGCAGAATATTTAAATAATAAAATCTAATTATTTATTGATATCAATAAGAACAAATCATATACATACATACATCTGCCCGCAATGCGAAGCAGAATATGCGTAGCTCCGTTATTCGGTTTCTGCTTTACTATCGCTTACGCAGTCGTTGCCTAGCGACGGTAACTGTAAACTTTTGGCGTTTTGCCTTTGCAATTAACATTAAATGGTCAAAACGAAAGAAGAAAAGCGAGACAATGACTTGCAGTTGTTGTTGTTTTTAGAGCATTATTTTTTTTACCATCAAATAACTGTGTTCGATTGCCCAATGTATACATTAATACGAATGTACATACATGCTATATTCATACACAGGCATACATACATACATACATATGTATGTTTCTCTTTACTTTTTCAACCGTACGTAGAGAACCGCACACATAGACACGAACTGTTGCTTGTTGTGTGTGTGAGTGTGTGTATGTGATGTCACCAACTATTTGATATTTGTTGTTGCTGCATAAAGTTATTAATGAAAACACTAAGGCCAAATGCGCTAAACAAAGAAAAAATTACTTTTGAAAATGTTATATAATTTTCAATTAATTAATATTTCTTGCTCTGTCAGTGCAAGACGAATGTACATGCATACCTATGTAGATACATATGTACATACATAGATGTGCACATGTATATGGACATTCACACATTAGTGTCTCACATTTTGCTTTGGCTATTTCAATCGTTTGCACGCAACTACACGAACAGCTGCTTGCATGTGTGTGTGTGTGTGTATGTATACTTAGTTTTCCCCAACTGTTTGATATTTTGTATTGTTTTTTCTGCCTGCATTTGTAAAATGCATATTTTGAAAATCCTTGAATGCAAAGTTGTAGATTTAGTTACGTAAATTACATTACCCCAAATTTTAAATCGATCGGACTAAATTTATAACACAAACTTTTCATTTGAAATAGTGAATAAATATTAGAACCCCAATAATTCAAGCTCCATCACATATTTCGAAAATCCGAGTATGCAGTTTTGTTTGTATTCTTTAATTGATTTTAGAAACTAAGTTTTAGGTCGATCGGCTGAAAAATGCGGATTTTTCAAATAAACTTTGGAGCTACTTTTCCCCCCTTTGGAGCTAGAATTTTCCAAAATCCCTTCTTAATGCTCTTACCGTTTGGGCTGTGGGCTGTTGACGCGGTTTCCTTTTGTGCCCCAAGAAAACCCCAATAATTCAAGCTCCAACAAAAAATTTAAAAAACCGAGTATGGTGTTTTCTTTGTATTCTTTTATTGCTTTCAGAAACCAAGTTTTATGTCGATCGGCTATAAAATACGGATTTTTCAAACAAACTTTGGAGATCGTTTTCCCCCCTTTGGAGTTCGAATTTTCCAAAATCCCTTCTTAGTGCGCATCTACAACATGATAGGATACTTGAGCCCAAATTTCAGCATCCTAGCTTCTACCGTGTGGACTGTAGCCTGTTGACGCGGTTTGCTTTTGTGCCTCAACATTTTTTTACAGGAAAACTCCCATATTTTAGGCTCCAAAAAAATATCAAAAAACCAAGTACACAGTTTTTCTTGTCATTGTTCTGAGAGTATACAAACTAAGTTTGAAGTTAATCAGATGAAAACTGTAGATTTTTCATACAAACGTTGAAGCCTGTTTTCCCCCTTTGGAGCTCGAGTTTTCCAAAATCCCTTCTTAGTGGGCACCTAGACTATGAAAGGATACTTGAGTCCAGATTTCAGTTTGAGTCAATACGGTCACGCACAAACTCGGAATATGAAACACGACACTCGTGTCAATGCCGTGCAGCGATGAGCCATGATCAAAAAGCACTGACAATTCTCATCTCAATTTGCTAGAATAAAACTTTCGATAGCAGAATAATAAGCAGAATATTTAAATAATAAAATCTAATTATTTATTGAGATCAATAAGAACAAATCATATACATACATACATCTGCCCGCAATGCGAAGCAGAATATGCGTAGCTCCGTTATTCGGTTTCTGCTTTACTATCGCTTACGCAGTCGTTGCCTAGCGACGGTAACTGTAAACTTTTGGCGTTTTGCCTTTGCAATTAACATTAAATGGTCAAAACGAAAGAAGAAAAGCGAGACAATGACTTGCAGTTGTTGTTGTTTTTAGAGCATTATTTTTTTTACCATCAAATAACTGTGTTCGATTGCCCAATGTATACATTAATACGAATGTACATACATGCTATATTCATACACAGGCATACATACATACATACATATGTATGTTTCTCTTTACTTTTTCAACCGTACGTAGAGAACCGCACACATAGACACGAACTGTTGCTTGTTGTGTGTGTGAGTGTGTGTATGTGATGTCACCAACTATTTGATATTTGTTGTTGCTGCATAAAGTTATTAATGAAAACACTAAGGCCAAATGCGCTAAACAAAGAAAAAATTACTTTTGAAAATGTTATATAATTTTCAATTAATTAATATTTCTTGCTCTGTCAGTGCAAGACGAATGTACATGCATACATATGTAGATACATATGTACATACATAGATGTGCACATGTATATGGACATTCACACATTAGTGTCTCACATTTTGCTTTGGCTATTTCAATCGTTTGCACGCAACTACACGAACAGCTGCTTGCATGTGTGTGTGTGTGTGTGTGTGTATGTATACTTAGTTTTCCCCAACTGTTTGATATTTTGTATTGTTTGTTCTGCCTGCTTTTGTAAAATGTATATTTTCAAAATCCTTGAATGCAAAGTTGTAGATTTAGTTACGTAAATTACATTACCCAAATTTTAAATCGATCGGACTAAATTTATAACACAAACTTTTCATTTGAAATAGTGAATAAATATTAGAACCCCAATAATTCAAGCTCCAACACAAATTTCGAAAATCCGAGTATGCAGTTTTGTTTGTATTCTTTTATAGATTATCAAAATCAAATTTAAAGTTGATCGGTGCAGAAATGCAGAATTTTCAAACAAACTTTGGAGCTCGTTTTCCCCCCTTTGGAGCTCGAATTTTCCAAAATCCCTTCTTAGTGGGCACCTACACCATGAAAGGATACTTGAGTCCAAATTTCATCTTTTACCGTTTGGGCTGTGCGTTAATCACCAATTAGTCAGGACAAACTGTTTTATATATAGAGATACCGCAACGTTTTAAGATAGACTATGTGCAAAAAAGGGGAATAATTATAAGGGTATATCCTAATTTTAAATTCACATTTGAGTCTTTTCGTGCCATATTGAGTCAATACGGTCACGCACAAACTCGGAATATGAAACACGGCACTCGTGTCAATGCCGTGCAGCGATGAGCCATGATCAAAAAGCACTGACAATTCTCATCTCAATTTGCTAGAATAAAACTTTCGATAGCAGAATAATAAGCAGAATATTTAAATAATAAAATCTAATTATTTATTGATATCAATAAGAACAAATCATATACATACATACATCTGCCCGCAATGCGAAGCAGAATATGCGTAGCTCCGTTATTCGGTTTCTGCTTTACTATCGCTTACGCAGTCGTTGCCTAGCGACGGTAACTGTAAACTTTTGGCGTTTTGCCTTTGCAATTAACATTAAATGGTCAAAACGAAAGAAGAAAAGCGAGACAATGACTTGCAGTTGTTGTTGTTTTTAGAGCATTATTTTTTTTACCATCAAATAACTGTGTTCGATTGCCCAATGTATACATTATTACGAATGTACATACATGCTATATTCATACACAGGCATACATACATACATACATATGTATGTTTCTCTTTACTTTTTCAACCGTACGTAGAGAACCGCACATATAGACACGAACTGTTGCTAGTTGTGTGTGTGAGTGTGTGTATGTGATGTCACCAACTATTTGATATTTGTTGTTGCTGCATAAAGTTATTAATGAAAACACTAAGGCCAAATGCGCTAAACAAAGAAAAAATTACTTTTGAAAATGTTATATAATTTTCAATTAATTAATATTTCTTGCTCTGTCAGTGCAAGACGAATGTACATGCATACATATGTAGATACATATGTACATACATAGATGTGCACATGTATATGGACATTCACACATTAGTGTCTCACATTTTGCTTTGGCTATTTCAATCGTTTGCACGCAACTACACGAACAGCTGCTTGCATGTGTGTGTGTGTGTGTGTATGTATACTTAGTTTTCCCCAACTGTTTGATATTTTGTATTGTTTGTTCTGCCTGCTTTTGTAAAATGTATATTTTCAAAATCCTTGAATGCAAAGTTGTAGATTTAGTTACGTAAATTACATTACCCAAATTTTAAATCGATCGGACTAAATTTATAACACAAACTTTTCATTTGAAATAGTGAATAAATATTAGAACCCCAATAATTCAAGCTCCAACACAAATTTCGAAAATCCGAGTATGCAGTTTTGTTTGTATTCTTTTATAGATTATCAAAATCAAATTTAAAGTTGATCGGTGCAGAAATGCAGAATTTTCAAACAAACTTTGGAGCTCGTTTTCCCCCCTTTGGAGCTCGAATTTTCCAAAATCCCTTCTTAGTGGGCACCTACACCATGAAAGGATACTTGAGTCCAAATTTCATCTTTTACCGTTTGGGCTGTGCGTTAATCACCAATTAGTCAGGACAAACTGTTTTATATATAGAGATACCGCAACGTTTTAAGATAGACTATGTGCAAAAAAGGGGAATAATTATAAGGGTATATCCTAATTTTAAATTCACATTTGAGTCTTTTCGTGCCATATTGAGTCAATACGGTCACGCACAAACTCGGAATATGAAACACGGCACTCGTGTCAATGCCGTGCAGCGATGAGCCATGATCAAAAAGCACTGACAATTCTCATCTCAATTTGCTAGAATAAATCTTTCGATAGCAGAATAATAAGCAGAATATTTAAATAATAAAATCTAATTATTTATTGATATCAATAAGAACAAATCATATACATACATACATCTGCCCGCAATGCGAAGCAGAATATGCGTAGCTCCGTTATTCGGTTTCTGCTTTACTATCGCTTACGCAGTCGTTGCCTAGCGACGGTAACTGTAAACTTTTGGCGTTTTGCCTTTGCAATTAACATTAAATGGTCAAAACGAAAGAAGAAAAGCGAGACAATGACTTGCAGTTGTTGTTGTTTTTAGAGCATTATTTTTTTTACCATCAAATAACTGTGTTCGATTGCCCAATGTATACATTAATACGAATGTACATACATACTATATTCATACACAGGCATACATACATACATACATATGTATGTTTCTCTTTACTTTTTCAACCGTACGTAGAGAACCGCACACATAGACACGAACTGTTGCTTGTTGTGTGTGTGAGTGTGTGTATGTGATGTCACCAACTATTTGATATTTGTTGTTGCTGCATAAAGTTATTAATGAAAACACTAAGGCCAAATGCGCTAAACAAAGAAAAAATTACTTTTGAAAATGTTATATAATTTTCAATTAATTAATATTTCTTGCTCTGTCAGTGCAAGACGAATGTACATGCATACCTATGTAGATACATATGTACATACATAGATGTGCACATGTATATGGACATTCACACATTAGTGTCTCACATTTTGCTTTGGCTATTTCAATCGTTTGCACGCAACTACACGAACAGCTGCTTGCATGTGTGTGTGTGTGTATGTATACTTAGTTTTCCCCAACTGTTTGATATTTTGTATTGTTTGTTCTGCCTGCATTTGTAAAATGCATATTTTGAAAATCCTTGAATGCAAAGTTGTAGATTTAGTTACGTAAATTACATTACCCAAATTTTAAATCGATCGGACTAAATTTATAACACAAACTTTTCATTTGAAATAGTGAATAAATATTAGAACCCCAATAATTCAAGCTCCAACACAAATTTCGAAAATCCGAGTATGCAGTTTTGTTTGTATTCTTTTATAGATTATCAAAATCAAATTTAAAGTTGATCGGTGCAGAAATGCAGAATTTTCAAACAAACTTTGGAGCTCGTTTTCCCCCCTTTGGAGCTCGAATTTTCCAAAATCCCTTCTTAGTGGGCACCTACACCATGAAAGGATACTTGAGTCCAAATTTCATCTTTTACCGTTTGGGCTGTGCGTTAATCACCAATTAGTCAGGACAAACTGTTTTATATATAGAGATACCGCAACGTTTTTAGATAGACTATGTGCAAAAAAGGGGAATAATTATAAGGGTATATCCTAATTTTAAATTCACATTTGAGTCTTTTCGTGCCATATTGAGTCAATACGGTCACGCACAAACTCGGAATATGAAACACGGCACTCGTGTCAATGCCGTGCAGCGATGAGCCATGATCAAAAAGCACTGACAATTCTCATCTCAATTTGCTAGAATAAAACTTTCGATAGCAGAATAATAAGCAGAATATTTAAATAATAAAATCTAATTATTTATTGATATCAATAAGAACAAATCATATACATACATACATCTGCCCGCAATGCGAAGCAGAATATGCGTAGCTCCGTTATTCGGTTTCTGCTTTACTATCGCTTACGCAGTCGTTGCCTAGCGACAGTAACTGTAAACTTTTGGCGTTTTGCCTTTGCAATTAACATTAAATGGTCAAAACGAAAGAAGAAAAGCGAGACAATGACTTGCAGTTGTTGTTGTTTTTAGAGCATTATTTTTTTTACCATCAAATAACTGTGTTCGATTGCCCAATGTATACATTAATACGAATGTACATACATGCTATATTCATACACAGGCATACATACATACATACATATGTATGTTTCTCTTTACTTTTTCAACCGTACGTAGAGAACCGCACACATAGACACGAACTGTTGCTTGTTGTGTGTGTGAGTGTGTGTATGTGATGTCACCAACTATTTGATATTTGTTGTTGCTGCATAAAGTTATTAATGAAAACACTAAGGCCAAATGCGCTAAACAAAGAAAAAATTACTTTTGAAAATGTTATATAATTTTCAATTAATTAATATTTCTTGCTCTGTCAGTGCAAGACGAATGTACATGCATACCTATGTAGATACATATGTACATACATAGATGTGCACATGTATATGGACATTCACACATTAGTGTCTCACATTTTGCTTTGGCTATTTCAATCGTTTGCACGCAACTACACGAACAGCTGCTTGCATGTGTGTGTGTGTGTATGTATACTTAGTTTTCCCCAACTGTTTGATATTTTGTATTGTTTGTTCTGCCTGCATTTGTAAAATGCATATTTTGAAAATCCTTGAATGCAAAGTTGTAGATTTAGTTACGTAAATTACATTACCCAAATTTTAAATCGATCGGACTAAATTTATAACACAAACTTTTCATTTGAAATAGTGAATAAATATTAGAACCCCAATAATTCAAGCTCCAACACAAATTTCGAAAATCCGAGTATGCAGTTTTGTTTGTATTCTTTTATAGATTATCAAAATCAAATTTAAAGTTGATCGGTGCAGAAATGCAGAATTTTCAAACAAACTTTGGAGCTCGTTTTCCCCCCTTTGGAGCTCGAATTTTCCAAAATCCCTTCTTAGTGGGCACCTACACCATGAAAGGATACTTGAGTCCAAATTTCATCTTTTACCGTTTGGGCTGTGCGTTAATCACCAATTAGTCAGGACAAACTGTTTTATATATAGAGATACCGCAACGTTTTAAGATAGACTATGTGCAAAAAAGGGGAATAATTATAAGGGTATATCCTAATTTTAAATTCACATTTGAGTCTTTTCGTGCCATATTGAGTCAATACGGTCACGCACAAACTCGGAATATGAAACACGGCACTCGTGTCAATGCCGTGCAGCGATGAGCCATGATCAAAAAGCACTGACAATTCTCATCTCAATTTGCTAGAATAAAACTTTCGATAGCAGAATAATAAGCAGAATATTTAAATAATAAAATCTAATTATTTATTGATATCAATAAGAACAAATCATATACATACATACATCTGCCCGCAATGCGAAGCAGAATATGCGTAGCTCCGTTATTCGGTTTCTGCTTTACTATCGCTTACGCAGTCGTTGCCTAGCGACGGTAACTGTAAACTTTTGGCGTTTTGCCTTTGCAATTAACATTAAATGGTCAAAACGAAAGAAGAAAAGCGAGACAATGACTTGCAGTTGTTGTTGTTTTTAGAGCATTATTTTTTTTACCATCAAATAACTGTGTTCGATTGCCCAATGTATACATTAATACGAATGTACATACATGCTATATTCATACACAGGCATACATACATACATACATATGTATGTTTCTCTTTACTTTTTCAACCGTACGTAGAGAACCGCACACATAGACACGAACTGTTGCTTGTTGTGTGTGTGAGTGTGTGTATGTGATGTCACCAACTATTTGATATTTGTTGTTGCTGCATAAAGTTATTAATGAAAACACTAAGGCCAAATGCGCTAAACAAAGAAAAAATTACTTTTGAAAATGTTATATAATTTTCAATTAATTAATATTTCTTGCTCTGTCAGTGCAAGACGAATGTACATGCATACCTATGTAGATACATATGTACATACATAGATGTGCACATGTATATGGACATTCACACATTAGTGTCTCACATTTTGCTTTGGCTATTTCAATCGTTTGCACGCAACTACACGAACAGCTGCTTGCATGTGTGTGTGTGTGTATGTATACTTAGTTTTCCCCAACTGTTTGATATTTTGTATTGTTTGTTCTGCCTGCATTTGTAAAATGCATATTTTGAAAATCCTTGAATGCAAAGTTGTAGATTTAGTTACGTAAATTACATTACCCAAATTTTAAATCGATCGGACTAAATTTATAACACAAACTTTTCATTTGAAATAGTGAATAAATATTAGAACCCCAATAATTCAAGCTCCAACACAAATTTCGAAAATCCGAGTATGCAGTTTTGTTTGTATTCTTTTATAGATTATCAAAATCAAATTTAAAGTTGATCGGTGCAGAAATGCAGAATTTTCAAACAAACTTTGGAGCTCGTTTTCCCCCCTTTGGAGCTCGAATTTTCCAAAATCCCTTCTTAGTGGGCACCTACACCATGAAAGGATACTTGAGTCCAAATTTCATCTTTTACCGTTTGGGCTGTGCGTTAATCACCAATTAGTCAGGACAAACTGTTTTATATATAGAGATACCGCAACGTTTTAAGATAGACTATGTGCAAAAAAGGGGAATAATTATAAGGGTATATCCTAATTTTAAATTCACATTTGAGTCTTTTCGTGCCATATTGAGTCAATACGGTCACGCACAAACTCGGAATATGAAACACGGCACTCGTGTCAATGCCGTGCAGCGATGAGCCATGATCAAAAAGCACTGACAATTCTCATCTCAATTTGCTAGAATAAAACTTTCGATAGCAGAATAATAAGCAGAATATTTAAATAATAAAATCTAATTATTTATTGATATCAATAAGAACAAATCATATACATACATACATCTGCCCGCAATGCGAAGCAGAATATGCGTAGCTCCGTTATTCGGTTTCTGCTTTACTATCGCTTACGCAGTCGTTGCCTAGCGACGGTAACTGTAAACTTTTGGCGTTTTGCCTTTGCAATTAACATTAAATGGTCAAAACGAAAGAAGAAAAGCGAGACAATGACTTGCAGTTGTTGTTGTTTTTAGAGCATTATTTTTTTTACCATCAAATAACTGTGTTCGATTGCCCAATGTATACATTAATACGAATGTACATACATGCTATATTCATACACAGGCATACATACATACATACATATGTATGTTTCTCTTTACTTTTTCAACCGTACGTAGAGAACCGCACACATAGACACGAACTGTTGCTTGTTGTGTGTGTGAGTGTGTGTATGTGATGTCACCAACTATTTGATATTTGTTGTTGCTGCATAAAGTTATTAATGAAAACACTAAGGCCAAATGCGCTAAACAAAGAAAAAATTACTTTTGAAAATGTTATATAATTTTCAATTAATTAATATTTCTTGCTCTGTCAGTGCAAGACGAATGTACATGCATACCTATGTAGATACATATGTACATACATAGATGTGCACATGTATATGGACATTCTCACATTAGTGTCTCACATTTTGCTTTGGCTATTTCAATCGTTTGCACGCAACTACACGAACAGCTGCTTGCATGTGTGTGTGTGTGTATGTATACTTAGTTTTCCCCAACTGTTTGATATTTTGTATTGTTTGTTCTGCCTGCATTTGTAAAATGCATATTTTGAAAATCCTTGAATGCAAAGTTGTAGATTTAGTTACGTAAATTACATTACCCAAATTTTAAATCGATCGGACTAAATTTATAACACAAACTTTTCATTTGAAATAGTGAATAAATATTAGAACCCCAACAATTCATTCACATATTTCGAAAATCCGAGTATGCAGTTTTGTTTGTATTCTTTAATTGATTTTAGAAACTAAGTTTTAGGTCGATCGGCTGAAAAATGCAGATTTTTCAAATAAACTTTGGAGCTACTTTTCCCCCCTTTGGAGCTAGAATTTTCCAAAATCCCTTCTTAATGCTCTTACCGTTTGGGCTGTGGGCTGTTGACGCGGTTTCCTTTTGTGCCCCAAGAAAACCCCAATAATTCAAGCTCCAACAAAAAATTTAAAAAACCGAGTATGGTGTTTTCTTTGTATTCTTTTATTGCTTTCAGAAACCAAGTTTTATGTCGATCGGCTATAAAATACGGATTTTTCAAACAAACTTTGGAGATCGTTTTCCCCCCTTTGGAGTTCGAATTTTCCAAAATCCCTTCTTAGTGCGCATCTACAACATGATAGGATACTTGAGCCCAAATTTCAGCATCCTAGCTTCTACCGTGTGGACTGTAGCCTGTTGACGCGGTTTGCTTTTGTGCCTCAACATTTTTTTACAGGAAAACTCCCATATTTTAGGCTCCAAAAAAATATCAAAAAACCAAGTACACAGTTTTTCTTGTCATTGTTCTGAGAGTATACAAACTAAGTTTGAAGTTAATCAGATGAAAACTGTAGATTTTTCATACAAACGTTGAAGCCTGTTTTCCCCCTTTGGAGCTCGAGTTTTCCAAAATCCCTTCTTAGTGGGCACCTAGACTATGAAAGGATACTTGAGTCCAGATTTCAGTTTGAGTCAATACGGTCACGCACAAACTCGGAATATGAAACACGACACTCGTGTCAATGCCGTGCAGCGATGAGCCATGATCAAAAAGCACTGACAATTCTCATCTCAATTTGCTAGAATAAAACTTTTGATAGCAGAATAATAAGCAGAATATTTAAATAATAAAATCTAATTATTTATTGAGATCAATAAGAACAAATCATATACATACATACATCTGCCCGCAATGCGAAGCAGAATATGCGTAGCTCCGTTATTCGGTTTCTGCTTTACTATCGCTTACGCAGTCGTTGCCTAGCGACGGTAACTGTAAACTTTTGGCGTTTTGCCTTTGCAATTAACATTAAATGGTCAAAACGAAAGAAGAAAAGCGAGACAATGACTTGCAGTTGTTGTTGTTTTTAGAGCATTATTTTTTTTACCATCAAATAACTGTGTTCGATTGCCCAATGTATACATTAATACGAATGTACATACATACTATATTCATACACAGGCATACATACATACATACATATGTATGTTTCTCTTTACTTTTTCAACCGTACGTAGAGAACCGCACACATAGACACGAACTGTTGCTTGTTGTGTGTGTGAGTGTGTGTATGTGATGTCACCAACTATTTGATATTTGTTGTTGCTGCATAAAGTTATTAATGAAAACACTAAGGCCAAATGCGCTAAACAAAGAAAAAATTACTTTTGAAAATGTTATATAATTTTCAATTAATTAATATTTCTTGCTCTGTCAGTGCAAGACGAATGTACATGCATACATATGTAGATACATATGTACATACATAGATGTGCACATGTATATGGACATTCACACATTAGTGTCTCACATTTTGCTTTGGCTATTTCAATCGTTTGCACGCAACTACACGAACAGCTGCTTGCATGTGTGTGTGTGTGTGTATGTATACTTAGTTTTCCCCAACTGTTTGATATTTTGTATTGTTTGTTCTGCCTGCTTTTGTAAAATGTATATTTTCAAAATCCTTGAATGCAAAGTTGTAGATTTAGTTACGTAAATTACATTACCCAAATTTTAAATCGATCGGACTAAATTTATAACACAAACTTTTCATTTGAAATAGTGAATAAATATTAGAACCCCAATAATTCAAGCTCCAACACAAATTTCGAAAATCCGAGTATGCAGTTTTGTTTGTATTCTTTTATAGATTATCAAAATCAAATTTAAAGTTGATCGGTGCAGAAATGCAGAATTTTCAAACAAACTTTGGAGCTCGTTTTCCCCCCTTTGGAGCTCGAATTTTCCAAAATCCCTTCTTAGTGGGCACCTACACCATGAAAGGATACTTGAGTCCAAATTTCATCTTTTACCGTTTGGGCTGTGCGTTAATCACCAATTAGTCAGGACAAACTGTTTTATATATAGAGATACCGCAACGTTTTAAGATAGACTATGTGCAAAAAAGGGGAATAATTATAAGGGTATATCCTAATTTTAAATTCACATTTGAGTCTTTTCGTGCCATATTGAGTCAATACGGTCACGCACAAACTCGGAATATGAAACACGGCACTCGTGTCAATGCCGTGCAGCGATGAGCCATGATCAAAAAGCACTGACAATTCTCATCTCAATTTGCTAGAATAAAACTTTCGATAGCAGAATAATAAGCAGAATATTTAAATAATAAAATCTAATTATTTATTGATATCAATAAGAACAAATCATATACATACATACATCTGCCCGCAATGCGAAGCAGAATATGCGTAGCTCCGTTATTCGGTTTCTGCTTTACTATCGCTTACGCAGTCGTTGCCTAGCGACGGTAACTGTAAACTTTTGGCGTTTTGCCTTTGCAATTAACATTAAATGGTCAAAACGAAAGAAGAAAAGCGAGACAATGACTTGCAGTTGTTGTTGTTTTTAGAGCATTATTTTTTTTACCATCAAATAACTGTGTTCGATTGCCCAATGTATACATTAATACGAATGTACATACATGCTATATTCATACACAGGCATACATACATACATACATATGTATGTTTCTCTTTACTTTTTCAACCGTACGTAGAGAACCGCACACATAGACACGAACTGTTGCTTGTTGTGTGTGTGAGTGTGTGTATGTGATGTCACCAACTATTTGATATTTGTTGTTGCTGCATAAAGTTATTAATGAAAACACTAAGGCCAAATGCGCTAAACAAAGAAAAAATTACTTTTGAAAATGTTATATAATTTTCAATTAATTAATATTTCTTGCTCTGTCAGTGCAAGACGAATGTACATGCATACATATGTAGATACATATGTACATACATAGATGTGCACATGTATATGGACATTCACACATTAGTGTCTCACATTTTGCTTTGGCTATTTCAATCGTTTGCACGCAACTACACGAACAGCTGCTTGCATGTGTGTGTGTGTGTATGTATACTTAGTTTTCCCCAACTGTTTGATATTTTGTATTGTTTGTTCTGCCTGCTTTTGTAAAATGTATATTTTCAAAATCCTTGAATGCAAAGTTGTAGATTTAGTTACGTAAATTACATTACCCAAATTTTAAATCGATCGGACTAAATTTATAACACAAACTTTTCATTTGAAATAGTGAATAAATATTAGAACCCCAATAATTCAAGCTCCAACACAAATTTCGAAAATCCGAGTATGCAGTTTTGTTTGTATTCTTTTATAGATTATCAAAATCAAATTTAAAGTTGATCGGTGCAGAAATGCAGAATTTTCAAACAAACTTTGGAGCTCGTTTTCCCCCCTTTGGAGCTCGAATTTTCCAAAATCCCTTCTTAGTGGGCACCTACACCATGAAAGGATACTTGAGTCCAAATTTCATCTTTTACCGTTTGGGCTGTGCGTTAATCACCAATTAGTCAGGACAAACTGTTTTATATATAGAGATACCGCAACGTTTTAAGATAGACTATGTGCAAAAAAGGGGAATAATTATAAGGGTATATCCTAATTTTAAATTCACATTTGAGTCTTTTCGTGCCATATTGAGTCAATACGGTCACGCACAAACTCGGAATATGAAACACGGCACTCGTGTCAATGCCGTGCAGCGATGAGCCATGATCAAAAAGCACTGACAATTCTCATCTCAATTTGCTAGAATAAAACTTTCGATAGCAGAATAATAAGCAGAATATTTAAATAATAAAATCTAATTATTTATTGATATCAATAAGAACAAATCATATACATACATACATCTGCCCGCAATGCGAAGCAGAATATGCGTAGCTCCGTTATTCGGTTTCTGCTTTACTATCGCTTACGCAGTCGTTGCCTAGCGACGGTAACTGTAAACTTTTGGCGTTTTGCCTTTGCAATTAACATTAAATGGTCAAAACGAAAGAAGAAAAGCGAGACAATGACTTGCAGTTGTTGTTGTTTTTAGAGCATTATTTTTTTTACCATCAAATAACTGTGTTCGATTGCCCAATGTATACATTAATACGAATGTACATACATGCTATATTCATACACAGGCATACATACATACATACATATGTATGTTTCTCTTTACTTTTTCAACCGTACGTAGAGAACCGCACACATAGACACGAACTGTTGCTTGTTGTGTGTGTGAGTGTGTGTATGTGATGTCACCAACTATTTGATATTTGTTGTTGCTGCATAAAGTTATTAATGAAAACACTAAGGCCAAATGCGCTAAACAAAGAAAAAATTACTTTTGAAAATGTTATATAATTTTCAATTAATTAATATTTCTTGCTCTGTCAGTGCAAGACGAATGTACATGCATACCTATGTAGATACATATGTACATACATAGATGTGCACATGTATATGGACATTCACACATTAGTGTCTCACATTTTGCTTTGGCTATTTCAATCGTTTGCACGCAACTACACGAACAGCTGCTTGCATGTGTGTGTGTGTGTATGTATACTTAGTTTTCCCCAACTGTTTGATATTTTGTATTGTTTGTTCTGCCTGCATTTGTAAAATGCATATTTTGAAAATCCTTGAATGCAAAGTTGTAGATTTAGTTACGTAAATTACATTACCCAAATTTTAAATCGATCGGACTAAATTTATAACACAAACTTTTCATTTGAAATAGTGAATAAATATTAGAACCCCAATAATTCAAGTTCCAACACAAATTTCGAAAATCCGAGTATGCAGTTTTGTTTGTATTCTTTTATAGATTATCAAAATCAAATTTAAAGTTGATCGGTGCAGAAATGCAGAATTTTCAAACAAACTTTGGAGCTCGTTTTCCCCCCTTTGGAGCTCGAATTTTCCAAAATCCCTTCTTAGTGGGCACCTACACCATGAAAGGATACTTGAGTCCAAATTTCATCTTTTACCGTTTGGGCTGTGCGTTAATCACCAATTAGTCAGGACAAACTGTTTTATATATAGAGATACCGCAACGTTTTAAGATAGACTATGTGCAAAAAGGGGAATAATTATAAGGGTATATCCTAATTTTAAATTCACATTTGAGTCTTTTCGTGCCATATTGAGTCAATACGGTCACGCACAAACTCGGAATATGAAACACGGCACTCGTGTCAATGCCGTGCAGCGATGAGCCATGATCAAAAAGCACTGACAATTCTCATCTCAATTTGCTAGAATAAACTTTCGATAGCAGAATAATAAGCAGAATATTTAAATAATAAAATCTAATTATTTATTGATATCAATAAGAACAAATCATATACATACATACATCTGCCCGCAATGCGAAGCAGAATATGCGTAGCTCCGTTATTCGGTTTCTGCTTTACTATCGCTTACGCAGTCGTTGCCTAGCGACGGTAACTGTAAACTTTTGGCGTTTTGCCTTTGCAATTAACATTAAATGGTCAAAACGAAAGAAGAAAAGCGAGACAATGACTTGCAGTTGTTGTTGTTTTTAGAGCATTATTTTTTTTACCATCAAATAACTGTGTTCGATTGCCCAATGTATACATTAATACGAATGTACATACATGCTATATTCATACACAGGCATACATACATACATACATATGTATGTTTCTCTTTACTTTTTCAACCGTACGTAGAGAACCGCACACATAGACACGAACTGTTGCTTGTTGTGTGTGTGAGTGTGTGTATGTGATGTCACCAACTATTTGATATTTGTTGTTGCTGCATAAAGTTATTAATGAAAACACTAAGGCCAAATGCGCTAAACAAAGAAAAAATTACTTTTGAAAATGTTATATAATTTTCAATTAATTAATATTTCTTGCTCTGTCAGTGCAAGACGAATGTACATGCATACCTATGTAGATACATATGTACATACATAGATGTGCACATGTATATGGACATTCACACATTAGTGTCTCACATTTTGCTTTGGCTATTTCAATCGTTTGCACGCAACTACACGAACAGCTGCTTGCATGTGTGTGTGTGTGTGTATGTATACTTAGTTTTCCCCAACTGTTTGATATTTTGTATTGTTTGTTCTGCCTGCATTTGTAAAATGCATATTTTGAAAATCCTTGAATGCAAAGTTGTAGATTTAGTTACGTAAATTACATTACCCAAATTTTAAATCGATCGGACTAAATTTATAACACAAACTTTTCATTTGAAATAGTGAATAAATATTAGAACCCCAACAATTCATTCACATATTTCGAAAATCCGAGTATGCAGTTTTGTTTGTATTCTTTAATTGATTTTAGAAACTAAGTTTTAGGTCGATCGGCTGAAAAATGCGGATTTTTCAAATAAACTTTGGAGCTACTTTTCCCCCCTTTGGAGCTAGAATTTTCCAAAATCCCTTCTTAATGCTCTTACCGTTTGGGCTGTGGGCTGTTGACGCGGTTTCCTTTTGTGCCCCAAGAAAACCCCAATAATTCAAGCTCCAACAAAAAATTTAAAAAACCGAGTATGGTGTTTTCTTTGTATTCTTTTATTGCTTTCAGAAACCAAGTTTTATGTCGATCGGCTATAAAATACGGATTTTTCAAACAAACTTTGGAGATCGTTTTCCCCCCTTTGGAGTTCGAATTTTCCAAAATCCCTTCTTAGTGCGCATCTACAACATGATAGGATACTTGAGCCCAAATTTCAGCATCCTAGCTTCTACCGTGTGGACTGTAGCCTGTTGACGCGGTTTGCTTTTGTGCCTCAACATTTTTTTACAGGAAAACTCCCATATTTTAGGCTCCAAAAAAATATCAAAAAACCAAGTACACAGTTTTTCTTGTCATTGTTCTGAGAGTATACAAACTAAGTTTGAAGTTAATCAGATGAAAACTGTAGATTTTTCATACAAACGTTGAAGCCTGTTTTCCCCCTTTGGAGCTCGAGTTTTCCAAAATCCCTTCTTAGTGGGCACCTAGACTATGAAAGGATACTTGAGTCCAGATTTCAGTTTGAGTCAATACGGTCACGCACAAACTCGGAATATGAAACACGACACTCGTGTCAATGCCGTGCAGCGATGAGCCATGATCAAAAAGCACTGACAATTCTCATCTCAATTTGCTAGAATAAAACTTTTGATAGCAGAATAATAAGCAGAATATTTAAATAATAAAATCTAATTATTTATTGAGATCAATAAGAACAAATCATATACATACATACATCTGCCCGCAATGCGAAGCAGAATATGCGTAGCTCCGTTATTCGGTTTCTGCTTTACTATCGCTTACGCAGTCGTTGCCTAGCGACGGTAACTGTAAACTTTTGGCGTTTTGCCTTTGCAATTAACATTAAATGGTCAAAACGAAAGAAGAAAAGCGAGACAATGACTTGCAGTTGTTGTTGTTTTTAGAGCATTATTTTTTTTACCATCAAATAACTGTGTTCGATTGCCCAATGTATACATTAATACGAATGTACATACATACTATATTCATACACAGGCATACATACATACATACATATGTATGTTTCTCTTTACTTTTTCAACCGTACGTAGAGAACCGCACACATAGACACGAACTGTTGCTTGTTGTGTGTGTGAGTGTGTGTATGTGATGTCACCAACTATTTGATATTTGTTGTTGCTGCATAAAGTTATTAATGAAAACACTAAGGCCAAATGCGCTAAACAAAGAAAAAATTACTTTTGAAAATGTTATATAATTTTCAATTAATTAATATTTCTTGCTCTGTCAGTGCAAGACGAATGTACATGCATACATATGTAGATACATATGTACATACATAGATGTGCACATGTATATGGACATTCACACATTAGTGTCTCACATTTTGCTTTGGCTATTTCAATCGTTTGCACGCAACTACACGAACAGCTGCTTGCATGTGTGTGTGTGTGTGTGTATGTATACTTAGTTTTCCCCAACTGTTTGATATTTTGTATTGTTTGTTCTGCCTGCTTTTGTAAAATGTATATTTTCAAAATCCTTGAATGCAAAGTTGTAGATTTAGTTACGTAAATTACATTACCCAAATTTTAAATCGATCGGACTAAATTTATAACACAAACTTTTCATTTGAAATAGTGAATAAATATTAGAACCCCAATAATTCAAGCTCCAACACAAATTTCGAAAATCCGAGTATGCAGTTTTGTTTGTATTCTTTATAGATTATCAAAATCAAATTTAAAGTTGATCGGTGCAGAAATGCAGAATTTTCAAACAAACTTTGGAGCTCGTTTTCCCCCCTTTGGAGCTCGAATTTTCCAAAATCCCTTCTTAGTGGGCACCTACACCATGAAAGGATACTTGAGTCCAAATTTCATCTTTTTACCGTTTGGGCTGTGCGTTAATCACCAATTAGTCAGGACAAACTGTTTTATATATAGAGATACCGCAACGTTTTAAGATAGACTATGTGCAAAAAAGGGGAATAATTATAAGGGTATATCCTAATTTTAAATTCACATTTGAGTCTTTTCGTGCCATATTGAGTCAATACGGTCACGCACAAACTCGGAATATGAAACACGGCACTCGTGTCAATGCCGTGCAGCGATGAGCCATGATCAAAAGCACTGACAATTCTCATCTCAATTTGCTAGAATAAAACTTTCGATAGCAGAATAATAAGCAGAATATTTAAATAATAAAATCTAATTATTTATTGATATCAATAAGAACAAATCATATACATACATACATCTGCCCGCAATGCGAAGCAGAATATGCGTAGCTCCGTTATTCGGTTTCTGCTTTACTATCGCTTACGCAGTCGTTGCCTAGCGACGGTAACTGTAAACTTTTGGCGTTTTGCCTTTGCAATTAACATTAAATGGTCAAAACGAAAGAAGAAAAGCGAGACAATGACTTGCAGTTGTTGTTGTTTTTAGAGCATTATTTTTTTACCATCAAATAACTGTGTTCGATTGCCCAATGTATACATTAATACGAATGTACATACATGCTATATTCATACACAGGCATACATACATACATACATATGTATGTTTCTCTTTACTTTTTCAACCGTACGTAGAGAACCGCACACATAGACACGAACTGTTGCTTGTTGTGTGTGTGAGTGTGTGTATGTGATGTCACCAACTATTTGATATTTGTTGTTGCTGCATAAAGTTATTAATGAAAACACTAAGGCCAAATGCGCTAAACAAAGAAAAAATTACTTTTGAAAATGTTATATAATTTTCAATTAATTAATATTTCTTGCTCTGTCAGTGCAAGACGAATGTACATGCATACATATGTAGATACATATGTACATACATAGATGTGCACATGTATATGGACATTCACACATTAGTGTCTCACATTTTGCTTTGGCTATTTCAATCGTTTGCACGCAACTACACGAACAGCTGCTTGCATGTGTGTGTGTGTGTGTGTATGTATACTTAGTTTTCCCCAACTGTTTGATATTTTGTATTGTTTGTTCTGCCTGCTTTTGTAAAATGTATATTTTCAAAATCCTTGAATGCAAAGTTGTAGATTTAGTTACGTAAATTACATTACCCAAATTTTAAATCGATCGGACTAAATTTATAACACAAACTTTCATTTGAAATAGTGAATAAATATTAGAACCCCAATAATTCAAGCTCCAACACAAATTTCGAAAATCCGAGTATGCAGTTTTGTTTGTATTCTTTTATAGATTATCAAAATCAAATTTAAAGTTGATCGGTGCAGAAATGCAGAATTTTCAAACAAACTTTGGAGCTCGTTTTTCCCCCCTTTGGAGCTCGAATTTTCCAAAATCCCTTCTTAGTGGGCACCTACACCATGAAAGGATACTTGAGTCCAAATTTCATCTTTTACCGTTTGGGCTGTGCGTTAATCACCAATTAGTCAGGACAAACTGTTTTATATATAGAGATACCGCAACGTTTTAAGATAGACTATGTGCAAAAAAGGGGAATAATTATAAGGGTATATCCTAATTTTAAATTCACATTTGAGTCTTTTCGTGCCATATTGAGTCAATACGGTCACGCACAAACTCGGAATATGAAACACGGCACTCGTGTCAATGCCGTGCAGCGATGAGCCATGATCAAAAAGCACTGACAATTCTCATCTCAATTTGCTAGAATAAAACTTTCGATAGCAGAATAATAAGCAGAATATTTAAATAATAAAATCTAATTATTTATTGAGATCAATAAGAACAAATCATATACATACATACATCTGCCCGCAATGCGAAGCAGAATATGCGTAGCTCCGTTATTCGGTTTCTGCTTTACTATCGCTTACGCAGTCGTTGCCTAGCGACGGTAACTGTAAACTTTTGGCGTTTTGCCTTTGCAATTAACATTAAATGGTCAAAACGAAAGAAGAAAAGCGAGACAATGACTTGCAGTTGTTGTTGTTTTTAGAGCATTATTTTTTTTACCATCAAATAACTGTGTTCGATTGCCCAATGTATACATTAATACGAATGTACATACATACTATATTCATACACAGGCATACATACATACATACATATGTATGTTTCTCTTTACTTTTTCAACCGTACGTAGAGAACCGCACACATAGACACGAACTGTTGCTTGTTGTGTGTGTGAGTGTGTGTATGTGATGTCACCAACTATTTGATATTTGTTGTTGCTGCATAAAGTTATTAATGAAAACACTAAGGCCAAATGCGCTTCTTCTTGACTGGTCTTCAAACCCGTTATCGGGCTATGACCTGACGTAACACAGCTCTCCACGCGCCTCTGCTTCGCGCGCGTCGCTTCCAGTTGGTCACTCCGCAGGTAGTAAGTGCGTTCTCTACCTGGTCCTTCCAACGTAGGCAAGGCCTCCCCCGTCGTCGTCTCCCCCCAACATCCGCATCGAGAACTTTTTTCGCTGGGGCGTCTTCTTCCATACGCACGACATGACCTAGCCAGCTTAGCCGCTGGATGTTTATTCGCTTGACTATGTCAATGACATCGTAGAGCTCGTACAGTTCGCTGTTCCATCGTATGCGGTAGTCGTCGCCAACGCGTATGGGACCGAAGATCTTCCGAAGCATCTTTCTCTCAAACACTGCAAGAGCTGCTGCATCAGTCTGCGATATCACCCATGCTTCTGCACCATAAAGCAGCACGGGGAGGATGAGCGTCTTGTAGAGCGTTAGCTTGGTTTTTCGGGAAAGGTCTCTGCTACTCAATTGCCTACTGAGGCTGAAGTAGCATCGATTGGCTAGAGTTAATCTCCATTTGATTTCTAGGCTGACATCGTTGGTTGCTGTGACGGTGGTGCCAAGATACATAAAATCTTTCACCATTTCGAAAGTATAGTTTTCCACCGCGATCTGGGAGTCTGGTTGCCGCGTGTCCCTGCTAGAGGAAAACATATACTTAGTTTTGCTCTCATTTATCACCAAACCCACTTTTGCAGCTTCCTTCTCAATAGCCGCAAATGCTCCGGTGACGCCTCTCCTGGTACGGCTGATAATGTCTATATCATCAGCGTACGCAAGAAGCTGAACGCTTTTAAAAAAGATCGTTCCGCCTCGGTGTACACCAGCTTTGCGCACCACACTCTCCAGCAGGAAGTTGAAGAGATAGCACGAGAGGGCATCGCCTTGCCTGAAACCTCGAACGGTATCAAAGGGTTCGGAGAGGTCCTTTCCTACCTTGACGGAGCTACGAGTGTTGCTCAACGTCATTCTGCAAAGTCGCACTAGCTTTGCAGGGATACCGAACTCAGACAGTGCGGCATATACACGTTCCCTCCTCGGGCTATCGAATGCTGCTTTATAATCGACGAAAAGATGGTGGGTATCGATTTGAAACTCATGGGTTTTCTCCAGGATTTGGCGTAGCGTGAATATCTGGTCAGTGGTGGATTTACCAGGCATAAAGCCGCACTGATAAGGCCCAATCAGTGCTATCGCAAATGGCTTTAGCTTATCACACACTACGCTTGATATGACCTTATATGCGACGGAAAGAAGGCTGATTCCACGATAGTTGGTGCAGACCGTGGGATCACCTTTTTTTAGGACGGGACATAGGACACCGAGATTCCAATCATCAGGCATGCTTTCAGTTAGCCATATTTTGCAGATGAGCTGGTGCATGCACCCTACCAACTCATCGCCGCCTGCCTTAAACAGCTCCGCAGGCAGCCCATCTGCTCCCGCAGATTTGTTGTTTTTGAGCCGCTGGATGGCTGTTTCGACTTCGTCATGGCTAGGTGACGGTACTTCAATACCATCGTCGGCGATCGGTTCTGTGGGGTCATCTCCGCTGGCGGAATTGTTAACATCTTCGCCTGATAGAAGATTGGAGAAATGTTCCCTCCACAGTCTCAGTGCCGCTTGCCCGTCCACCACCAGATTTCCTTCCGAGTTCTTACAGGCTGACGCTGCGGGCTTAAAACCTTGTGTTAGACGCTTCACCTTCTGGAAAAATTTCCTAGCGTCGTTCCTGTCTCTACAAAGCTCCATCTCCTCTCGCTCTCGCTTTTCTTGCTCTCTCTTCTTGCGTCTAAAAAGCCGCCTCTCCTCCCTCTTCTTCTCCCGATATACATCATGCACAGCGCGCGTTGTCGCCGTCTGCAGGGTTCTTTTGTACGCGGCATTCTTCGCTGCAGTGGCTTCGCGGCACTCCTCGTCGTACCATTGGTTTCTCGGTAGCGGCTGTTGGAAACCAATGACATCTTCTGCGGCTGTGTGCAGTGAGCGGGAAATATGTGCCCAAAGTCCGCTACCAGTATCGGTTTCCGAGAACGGTTGAGAAAGCAGCTCAGAGAGTTGAGCGGAGTAAGCTTCGGCAGTCTGTTGTGCTAGCAGCTTTCCGACGTCTAGTTTTCGCTGCGTGTTGGGGCGTACATTTTTCGCCATGCATAATCGCATGCGGACCTTGGCTGCAACAAGTTGGTGGTCCGAATCAATATTCACACCACGGAACGTACGCACGTCCAGCACACTGGATGCATGCCTTCCATCTATCACAACATGGTCTATTTGATTTTTGTCATTCGATCGGGTGACTGCCAGGTAGCTTTGTGGATATCAAGGTGTTCAAATCTGGTGCTACTCACCACCATGTTTCGTGCTGCGGCGAAGTCAATTAGCCTCAGTCCATTGTTGGATGTTGTCTCGTGGAGGCTGAATTGTCCGACTGTCGGGGCAAAGACGCGCTCTCTTCCAACCTTGGCATTAAAATCGCCAAGAACAATTTTAATGTCATGAGAGGGGCAGCGGTCATAGACTGTCTCCAGTCTCGCATAGAACTCGTCCTTGGTAATCTCGTCTTTGTCCTCCGTCGGAGCGTGGACGCAAATCAGGCTTATGTTGAAAAATCTCGCCTTGACACGGATGGTTGCCAGCCGTTCGTTCACAGGTGTGAACCTAGAGACACAGTTACGCAATCTCTTGCTGACCGCAAAACCGCATCCAAATTCGCGTCTTTCTGCATGGCAGCTGTAGTAGATGTCAAAGGCTGCTCTTTGGGAGCAACCCTGACCTGTCCATCGCATTTCCTGGATGGCGGTGATGTCAGCTCTTACTTTATTGAGAGCATCCGCCAATTGGATAGTAGCACCTCCTCTGTTAAGGGTCCGGACATTCCAGGTGCATATCCTTAAATCGTGGTCCTTTAAACGTTTGCTAGGGTCGTCAACTTTTGGGTGTTCCTTATCCGAGGCTGTTGTTATGTCCTTCACTGGGAGTAAAAAAATTTTCATGTGGTGGGTCCCAAGCCCTACGCACAAAAGCGCTGCACACATTTGCTCACTTACCAACTCCGGATGGAGCCGGAAAGCTACCCAGAGAGCACCGCGGGGAGGTCGTGTGTCAACTTGATGATGGCAGAGACAAAGATCACTCTGGCCATTTCCACGTTAATGGCAGTCAGAAGCTTTACATTGTTCTACCAAAATCCGAGCCCTCCAAAAGGCCAAATGCGCTAAACAAAGAAAAAATTACTTTTGAAAATGTTATATAATTTTCAATTAATTAATATTTCTTGCTCTGTCAGTGCAAGACGAATGTACATGCATACATATGTAGATACATATGTACATACATAGATGTGCACATGTATATGGACATTCACACATTAGTGTCTCACATTTTGCTTTGGCTATTTCAATCGTTTGCACGCAACTACACGAACAGCTGCTTGCATGTGTGTGTGTGTGTGTGTATGTATACTTAGTTTTCCCCAACTGTTTGATATTTTGTATTGTTTGTTCTGCCTGCTTTTGTAAAATGTATATTTTCAAAATCCTTGAATGCAAAGTTGTAGATTTAGTTACGTAAATTACATTACCCAAATTTTAAATCGATCGGACTAAATTTATAACACAAACTTTTCATTTGAAATAGTGAATAAATATTAGAACCCCAATAATTCAAGCTCCAACACAAATTTCGAAAATCCGAGTATGCAGTTTTGTTTGTATTCTTTTATAGATTATCAAAATCAAATTTAAAGTTGATCGGTGCAGAAATGCAGAATTTTCAAACAAACTTTGGAGCTCGTTTTCCCCCCTTTGGAGCTCGAATTTTCCAAAATCCCTTCTTAGTGGGCACCTACACCATGAAAGGATACTTGAGTCCAAATTTCATCTTTTACCGTTTGGGCTGTGCGTTAATCACCAATTAGTCAGGACAAACTGTTTTATATATAGAGATACCGCAACGTTTTAAGATAGACTATGTGCAAAAAAGGGGAATAATTATAAGGGTATATCCTAATTTTAAATTCACATTTGAGTCTTTTCGTGCCATATTGAGTCAATACGGTCACGCACAAACTCGGAATATGAAACACGGCACTCGTGTCAATGCCGTGCAGCGATGAGCCATGATCAAAAAGCACTGACAATTCTCATCTCAATTTGCTAGAATAAAACTTTCGATAGCAGAATAATAAGCAGAATATTTAAATAATAAAATCTAATTATTTATTGATATCAATAAGAACAAATCATATACATACATACATCTGCCCGCAATGCGAAGCAGAATATGCGTAGCTCCGTTATTCGGTTTCTGCTTTACTATCGCTTACGCAGTCGTTGCCTAGCGACGGTAACTGTAAACTTTTGGCGTTTTGCCTTTGCAATTAACATTAAATGGTCAAAACGAAAGAAGAAAAGCGAGACAATGACTTGCAGTTGTTGTTGTTTTTAGAGCATTATTTTTTTACCATCAAATAACTGTGTTCGATTGCCCAATGTATACATTAATACGAATGTACATACATGCTATATTCATACACAGGCATACATACATACATACATATGTATGTTTCTCTTTACTTTTTCAACCGTACGTAGAGAACCGCACACATAGACACGAACTGTTGCTTGTTGTGTGTGTGAGTGTGTGTATGTGATGTCACCAACTATTTGATATTTGTTGTTGCTGCATAAAGTTATTAATGAAAACACTAAGGCCAAATGCGCTAAACAAAGAAAAAATTACTTTTGAAAATGTTATATAATTTTCAATTAATTAATATTTCTTGCTCTGTCAGTGCAAGACGAATGTACATGCATACCTATGTAGATACATATGTACATACATAGATGTGCACATGTATATGGACATTCACACATTAGTGTCTCACATTTTGCTTTGGCTATTTCAATCGTTTGCACGCAACTACACGAACAGCTGCTTGCATGTGTGTGTGTGTGTGTATGTATACTTAGTTTTCCCCAACTGTTTGATATTTTGTATTGTTTGTTCTGCCTGCATTTGTAAAATGCATATTTTGAAAATCCTTGAATGCAAAGTTGTAGATTTAGTTACGTAAATTACATTACCCAAATTTTAAATCGATCGGACTAAATTTATACACAAACTTTTCATTTGAAATAGTGAATAAATATTAGAACCCCAACAATTCATTCACATATTTCGAAAATCCGAGTATGCAGTTTTGTTTGTATTCTTTAATTGATTTTAGAAACTAAGTTTTAGGTCGATCGGCTGAAAAATGCGGATTTTTCAAATAAACTTTGGAGCTACTTTTCCCCCCTTTGGAGCTAGAATTTTCCAAAATCCCTTCTTAATGCTCTTACCGTTTGGGCTGTGGGCTGTTGACGCGGTTTCCTTTTGTGCCCCAAGAAAACCCCAATAATTCAAGCTCCAACAAAAAATTTAAAAAACCGAGTATGGTGTTTTCTTTGTATTCTTTTATTGCTTTCAGAAACCAAGTTTTATGTCGATCGGCTATAAAATACGGATTTTTCAAACAAACTTTGGAGATCGTTTTCCCCCCCTTTGGAGTTCGAATTTTCCAAAATCCCTTCTTAGTGCGCATCTACAACATGATAGGATACTTGAGCCCAAATTTCAGCATCCTAGCTTCTACCGTGTGGACTGTAGCCTGTTGACGCGGTTTGCTTTTGTGCCTCAACATTTTTTTACAGGAAAACTCCCATATTTTAGGCTCCAAAAAATATCAAAAAACCAAGTACACAGTTTTTCTTGTCATTGTTCTGAGAGTATACAAACTAAGTTTGAAGTTAATCAGATGAAAACTGTAGATTTTTCATACAAACGTTGAAGCCTGTTTTCCCCCTTTGGAGCTCGAGTTTTCCAAAATCCCTTCTTAGTGGGCACCTAGACTATGAAAGGATACTTGAGTCCAGATTTCAGTTTGAGTCAATACGGTCACGCACAAACTCGGAATATGAAACACGACACTCGTGTCAATGCCGTGCAGCGATGAGCCATGATCAAAAAGCACTGACAATTCTCATCTCAATTTGCTAGAATAAAACTTTTGATAGCAGAATAATAAGCAGAATATTTAAATAATAAAATCTAATTATTTATTGAGATCAATAAGAACAAATCATATACATACATACATCTGCCCGCAATGCGAAGCAGAATATGCGTAGCTCCGTTATTCGGTTTCTGCTTTACTATCGCTTACGCAGTCGTTGCCTAGCGACGGTAACTGTAAACTTTTGGCGTTTTGCCTTTGCAATTAACATTAAATGGTCAAAACGAAAGAAGAAAAGCGAGACAATGACTTGCAGTTGTTGTTGTTTTTAGAGCATTATTTTTTTTACCATCAAATAACTGTGTTCGATTGCCCAATGTATACATTAATACGAATGTACATACATACTATATTCATACACAGGCATACATACATACATACATATGTATGTTTCTCTTTACTTTTTCAACCGTACGTAGAGAACCGCACACATAGACACGAACTGTTGCTTGTTGTGTGTGTGAGTGTGTGTATGTGATGTCACCAACTATTTGATATTTGTTGTTGCTGCATAAAGTTATTAATGAAAACACTAAGGCCAAATGCGCTAAACAAAGAAAAAATTACTTTTGAAAATGTTATATAATTTTCAATTAATTAATATTTCTTGCTCTGTCAGTGCAAGACGAATGTACATGCATACATATGTAGATACATATGTACATACATAGATGTGCACATGTATATGGACATTCACACATTAGTGTCTCACATTTTGCTTTGGCTATTTCAATCGTTTGCACGCAACTACACGAACAGCTGCTTGCATGTGTGTGTGTGTGTGTGTATGTATACTTAGTTTTCCCCAACTGTTTGATATTTTGTATTGTTTGTTCTGCCTGCTTTTGTAAAATGTATATTTTCAAAATCCTTGAATGCAAAGTTGTAGATTTAGTTACGTAAATTACATTACCCAAATTTTAAATCGATCGGACTAAATTTATAACACAAACTTTTCATTTGAAATAGTGAATAAATATTAGAACCCCAATAATTCAAGCTCCAACACAAATTTCGAAAATCCGAGTATGCAGTTTGTTTGTATTCTTTTATAGATTATCAAAATCAAATTTAAAGTTGATCGGTGCAGAAATGCAGAATTTTCAAACAAACTTTGGAGCTCGTTTTCCCCCCTTTGGAGCTCGAATTTTCCAAAATCCCTTCTTAGTGGGCACCTACACCATGAAAGGATACTTGAGTCCAAATTTCATCTTTTACCGTTTGGGCTGTGCGTTAATCACCAATTAGTCAGGACAAACTGTTTTATATATAGAGATACCGCAACGTTTTAAGATAGACTATGTGCAAAAAAGGGGAATAATTATAAGGGTATATCCTAATTTTAAATTCACATTTGAGTCTTTTTCGTGCCATATTGAGTCAATACGGTCACGCACAAACTCGGAATATGAAACACGGCACTCGTGTCAATGCCGTGCAGCGATGAGCCATGATCAAAAAGCACTGACAATTCTCATCTCAATTTGCTAGAATAAAACTTTCGATAGCAGAATAATAAGCAGAATATTTAAATAATAAAATCTAATTATTTATTGATATCAATAAGAACAAATCATATACATACATACATCTGCCCGCAATGCGAAGCAGAATATGCGTAGCTCCGTTATTCGGTTTCTGCTTTACTATCGCTTACGCAGTCGTTGCCTAGCGACGGTAACTGTAAACTTTTGGCGTTTTGCCTTTGCAATTAACATTAAATGGTCAAAACGAAAGAAGAAAAGCGAGACAATGACTTGCAGTTGTTGTTGTTTTTAGAGCATTATTTTTTTTACCATCAAATAACTGTGTTCGATTGCCCAATGTATACATTAATACGAATGTACATACATGCTATATTCATACACAGGCATACATACATACATACATATGTATGTTTCTCTTTACTTTTTCAACCGTACGTAGAGAACCGCACACATAGACACGAACTGTTGCTTGTTGTGTGTGTGAGTGTGTGTATGTGATGTCACCAACTATTTGATATTTGTTGTTGCTGCATAAAGTTATTAATGAAAACACTAAGGCCAAATGCGCTAAACAAAGAAAAAATTACTTTTGAAAATGTTATATAATTTTCAATTAATTAATATTTCTTGCTCTGTCAGTGCAAGACGAATGTACATGCATACCTATGTAGATACATATGTACATACATAGATGTGCACATGTATATGGACATTCACACATTAGTGTCTCACATTTTGCTTTGGCTATTTCAATCGTTTGCACGCAACTACACGAACAGCTGCTTGCATGTGTGTGTGTGTGTGTATGTATACTTAGTTTTCCCCAACTGTTTGATATTTTGTATTGTTTGTTCTGCCTGCATTTGTAAAATGCATATTTTGAAAATCCTTGAATGCAAAGTTGTAGATTTAGTTACGTAAATTACATTACCCAAATTTTAAATCGATCGGACTAAATTTATAACACAAACTTTTCATTTGAAATAGTGAATAAATATTAGAACCCCAACAATTCATTCACATATTTCGAAAATCCGAGTATGCAGTTTTGTTTGTATTCTTTAATTGATTTTAGAAACTAAGTTTTAGGTCGATCGGCTGAAAAATGCGGATTTTTCAAATAAACTTTGGAGCTACTTTTCCCCCCTTTGGAGCTAGAATTTTCCAAAATCCCTTCTTAATGCTCTTACCGTTTGGGCTGTGGGCTGTTGACGCGGTTTCCTTTTGTGCCCCAAGAAAACCCCAATAATTCAAGCTCCAACAAAAAATTTAAAAAACCGAGTATGGTGTTTTCTTTGTATTCTTTTATTGCTTTCAGAAACCAAGTTTTATGTCGATCGGCTATAAAATACGGATTTTTCAAACAAACTTTGGAGATCGTTTTCCCCCCTTTGGAGTTCGAATTTTCCAAAATCCCTTCTTAGTGCGCATCTACAACATGATAGGATACTTGAGCCCAAATTTCAGCATCCTAGCTTCTACCGTGTGGACTGTAGCCTGTTGACGCGGTTTGCTTTTGTGCCTCAACATTTTTTTACAGGAAAACTCCCATATTTTAGGCTCCAAAAAAATATCAAAAAACCAAGTACACAGTTTTTCTTGTCATTGTTCTGAGAGTATACAAACTAAGTTTGAAGTTAATCAGATGAAAACTGTAGATTTTTCATACAAACGTTGAAGCCTGTTTTCCCCCTTTGGAGCTCGAGTTTTCCAAAATCCCTTCTTAGTGGGCACCTAGACTATGAAAGGATACTTGAGTCCAGATTTCAGTTTGAGTCAATACGGTCACGCACAAACTCGGAATATGAAACACGACACTCGTGTCAATGCCGTGCAGCGATGAGCCATGATCAAAAAGCACTGACAATTCTCATCTCAATTTGCTAGAATAAAACTTTTGATAGCAGAATAATAAGCAGAATATTTAAATAATAAAATCTAATTATTTATTGAGATCAATAAGAACAAATCATATACATACATACATCTGCCCGCAATGCGAAGCAGAATATGCGTAGCTCCGTTATTCGGTTTCTGCTTTACTATCGCTTACGCAGTCGTTGCCTAGCGACGGTAACTGTAAACTTTTGGCGTTTTGCCTTTGCAATTAACATTAAATGGTCAAAACGAAAGAAGAAAAGCGAGACAATGACTTGCAGTTGTTGTTGTTTTTAGAGCATTATTTTTTTTACCATCAAATAACTGTGTTCGATTGCCCAATGTATACATTAATACGAATGTACATACATACTATATTCATACACAGGCATACATACATACATACATATGTATGTTTCTCTTTACTTTTTCAACCGTACGTAGAGAACCGCACACATAGACACGAACTGTTGCTTGTTGTGTGTGTGAGTGTGTGTATGTGATGTCACCAACTATTTGATATTTGTTGTTGCTGCATAAAGTTATTAATGAAAACACTAAGGCCAAATGCGCTAAACAAAGAAAAAATTACTTTTGAAAATGTTATATAATTTTCAATTAATTAATATTTCTTGCTCTGTCAGTGCAAGACGAATGTACATGCATACATATGTAGATACATATGTACATACATAGATGTGCACATGTATATGGACATTCACACATTAGTGTCTCACATTTTGCTTTGGCTATTTCAATCGTTTGCACGCAACTACACGAACAGCTGCTTGCATGTGTGTGTGTGTGTGTGTATGTATACTTAGTTTTCCCCAACTGTTTGATATTTTGTATTGTTTGTTCTGCCTGCTTTTGTAAAATGTATATTTTCAAAATCCTTGAATGCAAAGTTGTAGATTTAGTTACGTAAATTACATTACCCAAATTTTAAATCGATCGGACTAAATTTATAACACAAACTTTTCATTTGAAATAGTGAATAAATATTAGAACCCCAATAATTCAAGCTCCAACACAAATTTCGAAAATCCGAGTATGCAGTTTTGTTTGTATTCTTTTATAGATTATCAAAATCAAATTTAAAGTTGATCGGTGCAGAAATGCAGAATTTTCAAACAAACTTTGGAGCTCGTTTTCCCCCCTTTGGAGCTCGAATTTTCCAAAATCCCTTCTTAGTGGGCACCTACACCATGAAAGGATACTTGAGTCCAAATTTCATCTTTTACCGTTTGGGCTGTGCGTTAATCACCAATTAGTCAGGACAAACTGTTTTATATATAGAGATACCGCAACGTTTTAAGATAGACTATGTGCAAAAAAGGGGAATAATTATAAGGGTATATCCTAATTTTAAATTCACATTTGAGTCTTTTCGTGCCATATTGAGTCAATACGGTCACGCACAAACTCGGAATATGAAACACGGCACTCGTGTCAATGCCGTGCAGCGATGAGCCATGATCAAAAAGCACTGACAATTCTCATCTCAATTTGCTAGAATAAAACTTTCGATAGCAGAATAATAAGCAGAATATTTAAATAATAAAATCTAATTATTTATTGATATCAATAAGAACAAATCATATACATACATACATCTGCCCGCAATGCGAAGCAGAATATGCGTAGCTCCGTTATTCGGTTTCTGCTTTACTATCGCTTACGCAGTCGTTGCCTAGCGACGGTAACTGTAAACTTTTGGCGTTTTGCCTTTGCAATTAACATTAAATGGTCAAAACGAAAGAAGAAAAGCGAGACAATGACTTGCAGTTGTTGTTGTTTTTAGAGCATTATTTTTTTTACCATCAAATAACTGTGTTCGATTGCCCAATGTATACATTAATACGAATGTACATACATGCTATATTCATACACAGGCATACATACATACATACATATGTATGTTTCTCTTTACTTTTTCAACCGTACGTAGAGAACCGCACACATAGACACGAACTGTTGCTTGTTGTGTGTGTGAGTGTGTGTATGTGATGTCACCAACTATTTGATATTTGTTGTTGCTGCATAAAGTTATTAATGAAAACACTAAGGCCAAATGCGCTAAACAAAGAAAAAATTACTTTTGAAAATGTTATATAATTTTCAATTAATTAATATTTCTTGCTCTGTCAGTGCAAGACGAATGTACATGCATACCTATGTAGATACATATGTACATACATAGATGTGCACATGTATATGGACATTCACACATTAGTGTCTCACATTTTGCTTTGGCTATTTCAATCGTTTGCACGCAACTACACGAACAGCTGCTTGCATGTGTGTGTGTGTGTGTATGTATACTTAGTTTTCCCCAACTGTTTGATATTTTGTATTGTTTGTTCTGCCTGCTTTTGTAAAATGTATATTTTCAAAATCCTTGAATGCAAAGTTGTAGATTTAGTTACGTAAATTACATTACCCAAATTTTAAATCGATTCGGACTAAATTTATAACACAAACTTTTCATTTGAAATAGTGAATAAATATTAGAACCCCAATAATTCAAGCTCCAACACAAATTTCGAAAATCCGAGTATGCAGTTTTGTTTGTATTCTTTTATAGATTATCAAAATCAAATTTAAAGTTGATCGGTGCAGAAATGCAGAATTTTCAAACAAACTTTGGAGCTCGTTTTCCCCCCTTTGGAGCTCGAATTTTCCAAAATCCCTTCTTAGTGGGCACCTACACCATGAAAGGATACTTGAGTCCAAATTTCATCTTTTACCGTTTGGGCTGTGCGTTAATCACCAATTAGTCAGGACAAACTGTTTTATATATAGAGATACCGCAACGTTTTAAGATAGACTATGTGCAAAAAAGGGGAATAATTATAAGGGTATATCCTAATTTTAAATTCACATTTGAGTCTTTTCGTGCCATATTGAGTCAATACGGTCACGCACAAACTCGGAATATGAAACACGGCACTCGTGTCAATGCCGTGCAGCGATGAGCCATGATCAAAAAGCACTGACAATTCTCATCTCAATTTGCTAGAATAAAACTTTCGATAGCAGAATAATAAGCAGAATATTTAAATAATAAAATCTAATTATTTATTGATATCAATAAGAACAAATCATATACATACATACATCTGCCCGCAATGCGAAGCAGAATATGCGTAGCTCCGTTATTCGGTTTCTGCTTTACTATCGCTTACGCAGTCGTTGCCTAGCGACGGTAACTGTAAACTTTTGGCGTTTTGCCTTTGCAATTAACATTAAATGGTCAAAACGAAAGAAGAAAAGCGAGACAATGACTTGCAGTTGTTGTTGTTTTTAGAGCATTATTTTTTTTACCATCAAATAACTGTGTTCGATTGCCCAATGTATACATTAATACGAATGTACATACATGCTATATTCATACACAGGCATACATACATACATACATATGTATGTTTCTCTTTACTTTTTCAACCGTACGTAGAGAACCGCACACATAGACACGAACTGTTGCTTGTTGTGTGTGTGAGTGTGTGTATGTGATGTCACCAACTATTTGATATTTGTTGTTGCTGCATAAAGTTATTAATGAAAACACTAAGGCCAAATGCGCTAAACAAAGAAAAAACAAGTAAAAAAGCTAAAGTCGGGTGTCCCGACTTTGAAATACTCTGTACATATGTTTACAATAATTATAGAAAATAAAAAAAATTAAGAAAATAAAAAAAAAATTTGATCGATTTTACCTCTCTCGGTATTCGAACTCACGTAAAGAGTGTATAATTGCACATTTACATAGCAATTGCGTCTGTGTGAGTGTATGTATGCCTATGCGCATCAATTCGTGTCTGTGTAAGCATTTTCGCAGTCAACCAAACAGCAACATCAACAACAGCCGCGGGCAGCGCTTGAGCAGCGCTGCAGCAGCGCTGCATCAGCAAATATATTTATGGCTATAACTTCTTGTTAAATCGGTCTATCATAATGAAATTTGGCATACGGACACATAATAACTAACTGGGGGTATTTCCAAAATTTTAGTTCGAAATTCCAAGAATTACGGGAGTTACGATTTGCGGGGTAGAGGGGGGAGGGAGGGGAATTCCAAAATATACATTTTCTGCGTATTCACATAAGGCATCTGAGACTAAAATTTGGTGTTCCTAGGTCTTATAGTCTCCGAGATATAGGCGATTATACGAATGGAAAATCGGGAAAACCCCCATAGGGGGGAAGTGGGGGGGAAAATCAAAAAAATAAAACAAACTCGTATAGAATACACACATAACGCATCTTCGTGCAAAATTTGGTGTCTCTATCTCTTATAGTCTCTGAGATCCAGGTGTTCATACGGACGGACAGACGGACAGACAGACAGACAGGGCTAGATCGACTCGTCTCGTCATGCTGATCAAGAATATATATACTTTGTGGGGTCTGCCACTCCTCCTTCTGCCTGTTACATTTTTCAGCTCCCGCAAACCTAATATACTCTTGTACATTTCATGTACAGAGTATAATTACTTTTGAAAATGTTATATAATTTTCAATTAATTAATATTTCTTGCTCTGTCAGTGCAAGACGAATGTACATGCATACCTATGTAGATACATATGTACATACATAGATGTGCACATGTATATGGACATTCACACATTAGTGTCTCACATTTTGCTTTGGCTATTTCAATCGTTTGCACGCAACTACACGAACAGCTGCTTGCATGTGTGTGTGTGTGTATGTATACTTAGTTTTCCCCAACTGTTTGATATTTTGTATTGTTTGTTCTGCCTGCATTTGTAAAATGCATATTTTGAAAATCCTTGAATGCAAAGTTGTAGATTTAGTTACGTAAATTACATTACCCAAATTTTAAATCGATCGGACTAAATTTATAACACAAACTTTTCATTTGAAATAGTGAATAAATATTAGAACCCCAACAATTCATTCACATATTTCGAAAATCCGAGTATGCAGTTTTGTTTGTATTCTTTAATTGATTTTAGAAACTAAGTTTTAGGTCGATCGGCTGAAAAATGCGGATTTTTCAAATAAACTTTGGAGCTACTTTTCCCCCCTTTGGAGCTAGAATTTTCCAAAATCCCTTCTTAATGCTCTTACCGTTTGGGCTGTGGGCTGTTGACGCGGTTTCCTTTTGTGCCCCAAGAAAACCCAATAATTCAAGCTCCAACAAAAAATTTAAAAAACCGAGTATGGTGTTTTCTTTTATTGCTTTCAGAAACCAAGTTTTATGTCGATCGGCTATAAAATACGGATTTTTCAAACAAACTTTGGAGATCGTTTTCCCCCCTTTGGAGTTCGAATTTTCCAAAATCCCTTCTTAGTGCGCATCTACAACATGATAGGATACTTGAGCCCAAATTTCAGCATCCTAGCTTCTACCGTGTGGACTGTAGCCTGTTGACGCGGTTTGCTTTTGTGCCTCAACATTTTTTTACAGGAAAACTCCCATATTTTAGGCTCCAAAAAAATATCAAAAAACCAAGTACACAGTTTTTCTTGTCATTGTTCTGAGAGTATACAAACTAAGTTTGAAGTTAATCAGATGAAAACTGTAGATTTTTCATACAAACGTTGAAGCCTGTTTTCCCCCTTTGGAGCTCGAGTTTTCCAAAATCCCTTCTTAGTGGGCACCTACACCATGAAAGGATACTTGAGTCCAAATTTCATCTTTTACCGTTTGGGCTGTGCGTTAATCACCAATTAGTCAGGACAAACTGTTTTATATATAGAGATACCGCAACGTTTTAAGATAGACTATGTGCAAAAAAGGGGAATAATTATAAGGGTATATCCTAATTTTAAATTCACATTTGAGTCTTTTCGTGCCATATTGAGTCAATACGGTCACGCACAAACTCGGAATATGAAACACGACACTCGTGTCAATGCCGTGCAGCGATGAGCCATGATCAAAAAGCACTGACAATTCTCATCTCAATTTGCTAGAATAAAACTTTTGATAGCAGAATAATAAGCAGAATATTTAAATAATAAAATCTAATTATTTATTGAGATCAATAAGAACAAATCATATACATACATACATCTGCCCGCAATGCGAAGCAGAATATGCGTAGCTCCGTTATTCGGTTTCTGCTTTACTATCGCTTACGCAGTCGTTGCCTAGCGACGGTAACTGTAAACTTTTGGCGTTTTGCCTTTGCAATTAACATTAAATGGTCAAAACGAAAGAAGAAAAGCGAGACAATGACTTGCAGTTGTTGTTGTTTTTAGAGCATTATTTTTTTTTACCATCAAATAACTGTGTTCGATTGCCCAATGTATACATTAATACGAATGTACATACATGCTATATTCATACACAGGCATACATACATACATACATATGTATGTTTCTCTTTACTTTTTCAACCGTACGTAGAGAACCGCACACATAGACACGAACTGTTGCTTGTTGTGTGTGTGAGTGTGTGTATGTGATGTCACCAACTATTTGATATTTGTTGTTGCTGCATAAAGTTATTAATGAAAACACTAAGGCCAAATGCGCTAAACAAAGAAAAAATTACTTTTGAAAATGTTATATAATTTTCAATTAATTAATATTTCTTGCTCTGTCAGTGCAAGACGAATGTACATGCATACATATGTAGATACATATGTACATACATAGATGTGCACATGTATATGGACATTCACACATTAGTGTCTCACATTTTGCTTTGGCTATTTCAATCGTTTGCACGCAACTACACGAACAGCTGCTTGCATGTGTGTGTGTGTGTGTGTATGTATACTTAGTTTTCCCCAACTGTTTGATATTTTGTATTGTTTGTTCTGCCTGCTTTTGTAAAATGTATATTTTCAAATCCTTGAATGCAAAGTTGTAGATTTAGTTACGTAAATTACATTACCCAAATTTTAAATCGATCGGACTAAATTTATAACACAAACTTTTCATTTGAAATAGTGAATAAATATTAAAACCCCAATAATTCAAGCTCCAACACAAATTTCGAAAATCCGAGTATGCAGTTTTGTTTGTATTCTTTATAGATTATCAAAATCAAATTTAAAGTTGATCGGTGCAGAAATGCAGAATTTTCAAAACAAACTTTGGAGCTCGTTTTTCCCCCCTTTGGAGCTCGAATTTTCCAAAATCCCTTCTTAGTGGGCACCTACACCATGAAAGGATACTTGAGTCCAAATTTCATCTTTTACCGTTTGGGCTGTGCGTTAATCACCAATTAGTCAGGACAAACTGTTTTATATATAGAGATACCGCAACGTTTTAAGATAGACTATGTGCAAAAAAAGGGGGAATAATTATAAGGGTATATCCTAATTTTAAATTCACATTTGAGTCTTTTCGTGCCATATTGAGTCAATACGGTCACGCACAAACTCGGAATATGAAACACGGCACTCGTGTCAATGCCGTGCAGCGATGAGCCATGATCAAAAAGCACTGACAATTCTCATCTCAATTTGCTAGAATAAAACTTCGATAGCAGAATAATAAGCAGAATATTTAAATAATAAAATCTAATTATTTATTGATATCAATAAGAACAATCATATACATACATACCTCTGCCCGCAATGCGAAGCAGAATATGCGTTAGCTCCGTATTCGGTTTCTGCTTTACTATCGCTTACGCAGTCGTTGCCTAGCGACGGTAACTGTAAACTTTGGGCGTTTTGCCTTTGCAATTAACATTAAATGGTCAAACGAAAGAAGAAAAGCGAGACAATGACTTGCAGTTGTTGTTGTTTTTAGAGCATTATTTTTTTACCATCAAATAACTGTGTTCGATTGCCCAATGTATACATTAATACGAATGTACATACATGCTATATTCATACACAGGCATACATACATACATACATATGTATGTTTCTCTTTACTTTTTCAAACCGTACGTAGAGAACCGCACACATAGACACGAACTGTTGCTTGTTGTGTGTGTGAGTGTGTGTATGTGATGTCACCAACTATTGATATTTGTTGTGCTGCATAAAGTTATTAATGAAAACACTAAGGCCAAATGCGCTAAACAAAGAAAAAATTACTTTTGAAAATGTTATATAATTTTCAATTAATTAATATTTCTTGCTCTGTCAGTGCAAGACGAATGTACATGCATACCTATGTAGATACATATGTACATACATAGATGTGCACATGTATATGACATTCACACATAGTGTCTCACATTTTGCTTGGCTTTTCAATCGTTTGCACGCAACTACACGAACAGCTGCTTGCATGGGTGTGTGTGGTGTGTAGTGATACTTAGTTTTCCCCAACTGTTTGATATTTTGTATTGTTTGTTCTGCCTGCTTTTGTAAAATGTTTTTTCAAAATCCTTGAATGCAAAGTTGTAGATTTAGTTACGTAAATACATACCCAAATTTTAAATCGATCGGACTAAATTTATAACACAAACTTTTCATTTGAAATAGTGAATAAATATTAGAACCCCATAATTCAAGCTCCAACACAAATTTCGAAAATCCGAGTATGCAGTTTTGTTTGTATTCTTTTATAGATTATCAAAATCAAATTTAAAGTTGATCGGTGCAGAAATGCAGAATTTTCAAACAAACTTTGGAGCTCGTTTTCCCCCCTTTGGAGCTCG